>NW_015170276.1:2449748-2477877 GCF_001447785.1 Gekko japonicus
CCCCCCCCCCGCAAGGCAGTTGGAATTTTCAGTTGGGAGAGGAGAATGATGTCAGCTGCTCCCTAGGCAGAGGCTGTGTGTGTGTGTGGGTGGGGGGGTTGTAAAGACAGACAGGCAGATAAACGTTGGCTGATGGTTGCCAACTCCCGGTTCGAACTCCAGGACATAGGGTTGCCAACTCCAGGTTGGAAACTTCCAGGATATTTTAGGGATGAAGCCTGCTGAGGGTGGGGTCTGAGGAGGAGGAGGAAGAGGGGGACCTCAGACAGATACAATGCCATACTGCCCACACTCCAGACAAGCTGTTGCCAGTCTCCAGGTGACAGCTGGAGAGCTCTTAAAGCTTTGGTGCTAATTCAAAGTGTTGCAATTTATCAACAGAGTAGTGTTTTGGAAAATCTTTAGGAATTGTTTGGTGCATTTACGATGGGGCTCCTGGGGAACTATTGTTGCCAATCTTGGCCCAGCAGCCATCAAACCATTCTCTTCAACCCTCTGCTGTGCAGCTGACTTTCCCCTAGGGTTGCCAATCTCCAGGTGGGACCTGGAGATCTCCCACTGCTACAATTGATTTCCAGATGACAGAGATCAGTTTCCCCTGGAGAAAATGGCTGCTTTGGAGGGTAGACCCTATGACATTATACCTGCTGAGTCCTTCCGCCCCCCTGCCCAATGCTGCCCTCTACAGAATCCACCCCCCCAAAACTCCAGGTATTTCCCTCCTTAGAGCTGGCAACCCTACTTTCCCCTCAGTGCCTGTTGGTAGGCAGCTAAGCTTGGTCCTGTCACCTACTTTGGCCTTTGGGAGAAAACACATTGGGGCCAGTCCTGATAGGGTTGCCAACTCCAGATGGGAAATTCCTGGAGGTTTGACGGATGGAGCCTGAAGAGGGTGAGGTTTGAGGAGGGGTGGGACCTCAGACAGGTACAATACCATAGACTCCACCCACCAAACCAATCTGTCCCACATAGGGAACCATTGTTGCCAATCTCCAGGTGAGGGCTGGAGAGCACTCAGAATTACAACTGCTCTGCAGAAGGGAGGGCAGAAGTCAGCTGAAGTCAAAGGGGCAGATAATGGTAGGTTGATGGTTAGCTGGGAAGGAGATGGGGTTGCCAACTCCACCCTCCAAACCAGCCATTTTGTCCTGGGTAACAATTGCTGCCAATCTCCAGGTGAGGGCTACAGATCACTCACAATTACAACTGCTCTTCAGGTAGCAGAGATCAGTTCCTCTGGAGAAAACAGTGGACTCTGTCATTATACCCTGCTGAGATCACCACAGCAAATTGACACTGTTTGCCCAAAGCCAGAGCACTCCCCCAGAGCCTCTTTCTAGATCTCGTTGTATTGTTTTCACAACGGGCTTTACTGCTAGTACAACATAAGTCAGGTTAACTATAGTCATACTACTAGATCTAATGAGTGGAAATTACAAGGGAGTTGTTACCAGCTAAATATCATGAGAAACTTCCTAACTGTAAGAGTGATTGAGCAGTGAAACAGTCTGCCTCGGGAGGTGGTGGATGCTCCTTTGCTGGATGTTTTCAAGCGGAGGCTGGACGACCATCTTTCGGGTATGTTGTAGGTATGTAGGGCTATCTTTCAGCTATGCTCCTGCAGAGTGCAGGCAGTTGGACTAGATGACCTGCAAGGTCCCTTCCAATTCTAGCATTCGATGATTCCATATCCCTCCATTGCTGAGCCTTGCATTCACCACTGCTGCCAGACCCAGACCCGGAGCAGCAGCCAGCATCCTCCTCTGCTGCAGCTGTGTCTGCAGTGGCTGCCAGCAACTGCCACTGCTGGACCTGAAGCAGCAGCCAATGTCCTTCTCTGTAGCAGCTGCCAGTGACAGTGGCTGGCAACTGCTGAAGTCCAAGTTGCAGCAGAGAAGGATGCTGGCTGGCTGCTGCCATCCTTCTCCTCTGCACTCAGGCCCATAGCAGCTGTCAGCATCCAACGCTGCTGGCCCAGAGCAGCAGGCAACATTGAGTGGCTCCCTAATTAACTGCATTGTTCTGCACATGCACAGAGAATACAATTCTATGTGGGGAGATTTAAACCTCTCTGCATTTTTTTCATTAATTTCAGATTTTTCTGCAAACTTGGGGAGCCCTCGAAGTCTGAAGAAAGATCTGTTTTGCATCCACATGGCTTCAATATGCAGATTTAGCCATCTGCAGATGGGAGCCACAGGTGGCTGATAGTGGATATAATAGAATAGAATAGATGAAGCAGCTAGTCAGGAAGTAGCTAGTCAAGAAAAGGTTTGATCCAAACTAAAATTATCCTGTATAGGAATGGTTTCTGCTATAAAAATCAATGTATTACCAAAATTAAACTTTTGTTACAGATGATTCCAATCTCAATTCCTGAAAAGACTTTGAGTGACTGTCAAAAACAAATAAACAAATTTGTATGGAATGGCAAGAAGCCAAGAATAAAATTTAAAGTATTGCAAGATGAGAAGAAAAGAGGCGGTCTGGCAATAACTGATATCAAATTATATTATCAAGCTTCTGGGCTAGTGTGGATAACAGACTAGATTAGGAATCCAAATGAAAGACTGATAAAATTAGAATTTTCAAATCTTGTTGATGAACTACATAGCTGTCTATGAATTAAAAAATCAATATAAAAACATAGCCACAGACAAAAGACTTATAATTAGAAATTATTTAAGGTCAAGGTTATATATATTTATATTTTGTATTGATGTGTGTTTGTATCTGTGGTGGCATGCAGGGCATATAGTAGTCATGTTGTTCCGTTGCTTGATGCTAATTGTGAATGTGGCTTTCTCCAAGTTGTGGAGTGAGTACCAGCGTGCTAAGCAGAGTTTAATCAAATCAATGGGCTTAGAAGTATGTAACTCTGCTTAGGATTTCACTATTATTTCCTTTCAGGCTTTCCACATGGTGGCATGCCTATAGTTGGCATGATACTGAAATAGAGCAGAAAAACACATCTGCTCAGGATATACTGTGGAGATGAGCAGTAAAAGCAAATGAAGCATTGGAGTAGTTAACAATAATGGTAACTTTTCTCTGTTTAGTAAAGGAGAATTTTGTTCTGAGGTTCTCATTCACTTCTTTTTTATGAGGTAAATTAGTGAAGTGTGATGATATGGTAAAAGATCTGATGAGGCTTACTGTGTGTATTTGGGACATCCTGCAACTAACGAGACCAATAAAAACCCTTAGTATTCAGTCTAAATACATTAGAACTCAATACGCTTGAAGATGTTTGTCAGATCTCAAACTTTCTCTGAACACTCGAAACCGCCTGATAAATGAGTTAGTAGATGATATTCAAGGTCAGTACTAACTGCTCTGAGTGGGGACACCACCCATGAATCAAGGGTTCTTTTCAGTTCCTATGTGTGCATTGCCTGATTAGGCTTCAGCCTTCCCCTCATGCCATTTTCCTAAACTGAAACATTCCTTGGGGGGAGGGGCACAGGTAACATTATTATGTTGCTCTCCATTAAGGATGGGCATGGATCACATTTTGTAGTTTGGATCATGGTTCGTGGCTGAACCATGAACTGAACCACAAACCAGTGTAACTGAACCAATTCATATTGGTTTGTAAGCTGTTTAACATTTAACCCCCTGCTTTCCGCTCCCCACAGCTTTTCTCAGGGAGCAGAAAGCAGGCGTTTCCAAACAACTGAACCATTTAAACCAAACAGCTAAACTGTTTGGAAACTCCTGTTTTCTTCTTCCCACGGCTTTCTGCGGAGAGAAAAAAGAATGGTTTAAATGGCTCTGAGCCATTCAAACCAAACAGCTGAGTCAAATCAAAAAGCTGTTTTTCATGAAGAGAAGAAACCCCTGCTTTCTGCTCTTCATGAACCACCACAAACTGCATCAAAATTCATGGAAGTTTCTGGTGGTTCTTTAGTTCATGGACATCACTTCGTGAACCACGAACCGGCCAAAATTCATGACGGACTTTTGTCAGCCAGTTTGTGCCTATCCCTACTCTCCACATAAACCAAGCTCCCATGCACTGAGCCACAGTGGAAGGTTTTTATCAGTGGCTACTGTGGAAACATGAATTGGAACCTTTTCTTTCCAGGATAATATGTTGCACTACTGACTTTATTTTTATATTCATAATTTGTACTTCTTTCTTTCTCTCTTTCTCTCTCTCTCTCTCTTTCTTTCTTTTCTCTCTCTCTCTCTCTTTCTCTCTCTCTCTTTCTCTCTCTCTCTCTCTCTCTCTTTCTTTCTTTCTTTCTTTCCTGCTTGCTTGCTTGCTTGCTTGCTTGCTTTCACAAAAGTTTGGCATTGCTGAGTAAGTCTCGTCTTCATTTTCTTTTTCCAGGTTTACCCTGGCAGAATTTTTCTTCTGCTATATCTTGGCATCTATAAGCACAACATGAGTTTAATGAGGAAACAGAGCTTATGTCTGGGTTTGTTTGAAGACAGCCTTAAGGGGCTCATTTATTAGAATCTGAACATCAGGCTTGCCGACAAAGGGAGTGTAAAAAGCACTGAGCAACTTCAGTGTGAACAGCAATAAAACTAGGATCAAGAGCTGTGACTAAATTATGTTGTCAGTGACCCCAGTGCAAAGTGAATGTAAGTCAGTCACATTCAAATATTTACTGTGGCATTCTAATGACATATAGAATTAATACCCTTGCTTTCCTGTCTTTCTTTCAGGAATTTCTTATTCAAAGTCAGAAAAACAAGGTTGTCAAACATAACAAGTTGAAGAACATAACCCTCCTTACCTTGAATACAAGCAGTTGATACCCTCTAGAGGAGGGATGCCTTTACCTAGACAAGTAAGGATGCCCCCCATTGTCCTGTCAACAGAAGATGTTTTTAACAGTTTAAAATAATTTTACAAACTGTGCTAAAATAAATGTTTTAATGTGTTAAAAGGAATTGTAAGGGAGGTTTTAAAATTAGTGTATATTAATTTTACAAAAGTATCCATGTCAAGAATGCAATCTCTTATTTAAATATTATGGATACAAACAGGTGCCTCCATTAGTTGTTCTATACTCCTGGATGGCAACAGCTGCTAAAATACCAAGCCCCCAAGCTCTAGTTTATTTAGTACTGTCCCCATCTTTTCAATGAATTTGCACTAAATGCTGGTAACTAAACTTTGCACATTTGTTAACACACTGGAATAAACGTAAAACCCAGCAGTCAATAATACATGGCAAAAAAGAATGAAAAGCCATTCCTTGCTAGCCTGGAATTGAGGTCCCTTCATGATCATTGGCTTGGGCTATATTCTGCATTCATGTGTCCTTAGGTCAGGATTGAGGGTAATAACATTTGTATTTGTGTAAAACACCGTGAAAGCTCAGAGTCATGGGACTGGAGCTCAGTTCTATCTTTTTGTCTGGGCTCACCCTTATCCTCACCCAGTTTGGAGACCAACTCAAGGGAGCCCAGTCTCGCCTGGAAGTGGGATCTCCTCCACCTGGTTCATCATCAGTGTCAGTGGTGCCCAGTTCCACCCAGAAGTTGGGAGAAACAGTGTTGGGAGTCCAGTGGCAAGCCAGACAGCAAGCCTGGACTCAGCTCAGGGTGCCAGAGATACTGATGGGGGCTGAGCAGGCAGCTGCTCCATCTGGCCATAACCCATGGGACCTGAAGATATGGGAGGTGAGGCCCGGGGCTGAGCAGCAAGTGATAGCACCCAGCTTTGCCCTGCAAGCCTGCACAATGCCGGAGCAGCCCCTGTTGAGAGCCCAGGCTGTGGGGTGAGCCAGGGTAGTCAGAGTTTATTCAGTATATTACCAGCACAAGTCAATTACAATCAATACAAAGAAGGTTACCAATAAAATATATAAAATATTTAAAACTGCATTTAAACTGCCTATGTTAATTACAAATGTGAGCTAGGGTGCAGGGGAATGGCAAGCTGGGCTGGAAGGCGGTGGGATGGCCAGAGATAAGTGAGGCTGGTAGCTTCTTCTGCGTGCTACAGCACGGGGGAATTCAAGGGGGTGGGTCAAGAGTGATAGGGAGGCAGGAAAAGACTGTCAGGGCAGCCAATGGACAGCCCTAAACTTTGAGTGACAGGACTTACAACCTGTCTCTCTGGAGGGGAGAAGGATTAGGCCTGGTTGGGGGAGAATAAAAGAGGGACCTGACAGGGACTCTGGGGAGGAGAGCAGTTGGAGCCAGTGCCAGACAGACAGAGGGCTCGAATGGAAAGGAGACAGACAGAGGTGAGGCAACCGCTGAGGTCTCCAAGGGTACCCTGGTTCCACCCCAGCCACAGCATAGGGCAGCATGCAATCGAGGGGAGTGCCAAAGTTGACACTTGTCTATAATCTGTACTCAATAGTACAGTGGATGTGTGACAGTACTACTTTTCCACTTCATAAACAGAAGGGTAGGACTCAGGGCTATTATATATGCAATGGCTTTGAGTGATGGGGCACTGCTCCTTCCTCCCCATCCACTCCGTCGCATACCACTGAGCCATATGTAGTTGCCCTTATTGAAACTTAGGCTGCTTTTCTGGCATTTATCAGGTGAGCTGCACTGGCAGAGTTTCTATTTACTGGGTTGTATCGTGCTTAGTGGAGCTGCGGTGGCTCAAGTGGTTAAGACGCTGAACTGCAGGCTGTGGAAGGTCAGTAGTTCAGCAGTTCAAGACCCGGGTGCCGCAAGACAGGGTGAGCTCCTGTCTCTAGTTCCAGCTCCTGCCAACCTAGCAGTTCGAAAGCAAGAAATTGCAAGTAGATAAATAGGTACCACTTCGGTGGGAAGGTAACAGCGTTCCGTGCGCCTTGGTTTTTAGTCATGCCGGCCACATGACCACGGAAAACGTCTTCGGACAGCGCTGGCTCTTCGGCTTTGAAACGGAGATGAGCACCGCGACCCTAGAGTCGGATTCGACTGGCTTTCGAGCAAGGGAACCTTTACCTTTTTTTATCGTGCTTAGTAGACTGGTGACAGTGATTCGTTTCATTCTTTGAACTCTAACACAGATCCCATGAGAATCATGCAATTCCCGTTCCAAATATGGTCCATTGTTGGGCATCGTCGACTGTTGATTATTTATTTATTACTTGTTATTTTGAGACTAAGGTAGTCCAGAAGGCACCATCAGGGTCTGCCTTCCACGAGGAATGTAAGTGTAATGTTTAAGGAGTGTAATGTGTTCCTGCCAACAGACATACTTCCCAGAATTCTGAGGGAGTGGGGCTGAATTTGGGCATTAGTTGTTGCCTTTTATCTGTTCGATTATTCCCCCCCATTGATTGTTTTCTAGTAGTTTGATCTCTAAGGCATTGTGGGCTATTTAGGAAAGGAGGGGTTAAACATTTTAAAGAAATGTATTTTACACCCCATTCTCTCATTGCAAAGTAAAACAAAACAATAAAATAAATTACATTGGAGCAAGAGTAAAACTAAGCAAAAACACATTAAAAACACTAAACTTCTTAAATAAATAACATAGTTGCAACCAGTTGAAATACTGCTTGTATATACTTTTAAAAACCGAGTCAAGAGAATTTTTTTAAAACATAAATATTGTTGAAAAATAATATATATTGCAAAGGCTTTGAGCAGTGGAACCATTTGACATACAGGGGACTCCTTCATCCCATATATTGTGACCACGAGAAGCTTATGGCAGCAACTGAGGACGACACAAGGGTTCGCAGTCCCATAAATATGGCAAACATGGATTGCAGGATAGAAGGCTCTCCGAATATATCATTCCCTCTTGCTGTTTCCCATTGACCTGTAGTGTCCCAAGTCACATTTGAGTGCTAGTAGTGTGTTTCTTCCTACAGATAGCATATTCTTGAAACTGACCCTGCCTTTGACTTGGGGATTTTCCAAGTCACATATAAATGAGAGCTGCAGTGATTACTGCCAGTGTACAAACACAAGTAGTGGTCCTGGCAATCCCAGGGTTCCCAAGTTTCAAGCTGCAGATGATGGAGGTAACTCCTAATGTGCAGAGTATGGAACAAGAACCATGAGAAACCCCCTGCAGTTGCTGTGAAAGCCTTTCCTACCGGTCACATAAAAGGTTTTGGGCCGGGAGAGAGACGGATCGGGGGCGCAGCAAATGGGCGCCATCCCACCGCAACATCTGGGAAACGTTGCGCACCCGTCCCCGATCCAGCCCTTCCGGCCGAAAACCCGCATCAAAAAAACACCACCTCCAGAGGAGGTCTTACCGGAACAGCCGAGGCAAGCGCAGCCATGGGATCGCTGGCGCGTCCTTCTGCCGGCGCATCCCTGGCTCCTGGCCGAACTGCGCATGTTCATACATGCGCAGTTCAGCAGCCTCTTGTCGCTTTGTCCCCGGCCTCCCCGGCATCTGATCGTGCCGGGGAGCGATTGCGCGGCGGCTCACGGGATCTGTATGATCCCACCGCCACGTCTCTATTTTGGTGCGGCGTTCAAAAGCTGCACTTTGCCCATCCTTCCCTCCTCCCCCGTGTGGCAGGGACCCTAGACCAGAATATTCCCAGATCCCAGAAGAAAGTGCTGCCAGGATTGTTTCCCAAGCATGTTTTATGTCTTAAGTCAAAGGACTCAGGTTTTGAGCAGTACCTCAAACTGAACTGAAAAAAACATAGTTTTGTGATGTTGGGCTTACACATACCAGCTACATGACTGATATGAGATTCGAAAGAGAAGAAGAAGAAGATGAGGAGGAGGAGGAGGAGGAGGAGGAGGAGGAGGAGGAGGAGATGGAGATTGGATTTATACCCCGCCCTTCACTCACAGTCTCAGAGCAGTTTACAAACTCCTTTCCCTTCCCCTCCCCACAACAGACACCCTGTGAGGTAGGTGGGGCTGAGAGAGCTCTGACAGAAACAGCTCTTTTCAAGAACACCTCTGACAGAACTATGGTTTGCCCAAGGTCATCCAGCAGCTGCGAGTGGAGAAGTGGGGAATCAAACCTGGTTCTTCCAGATTAGAGTCTGCGCACTTAACCACTACACCAAACTGGCAAAGTATTTCACTTATACTAGCTCTCAAGGGAAAGTGGGTGGGAAGCACTGCAAAAAAACCTCAAACCAATACAGAGTTGTAAGAGATTATGAACAATTGCTTCTCTTCAGGCTAGCATGTATTTCCGTCTTAATCTACAAAGATATGCAGGCCTAAACTAGTTCCAATGCCTGCAAGTTGTAATGGTATCAGAAACAATGGCAATGGTTAAGACATCAGAACTGTCAGTAGAGGCTCCTGCTATATCTGATTTACTCTGTGACTGTTCCCTCTCTTCACAGCTCACCAGGGATTTCCTTCTATCCTCTGGAATAAACTGTCTAACAATCTAATGCTAAAGTACATCCTGCATTTTAAAAAGGTGGCAGCATTTTTATAAGAGCTTTTAGTGAAAGCATGCCCATTTTAAAAGGTTCCTTCATTGGTCCAAAGAAATGTTCAAATACACAAGAACAATAGGACTTTGGGGTAAAAAGCTGCTGAGTTGCAAAATGTCACTGTCTGAGCAGAAGTGAAATTTTCTTTCAGTTTCATATTACACTGAAAATTGTAATTTGTGCCAGGCTATGAATATTTGATTAAACTCTGCATGTAATGTCATGGGGTTGTTGGCCACTGGCTAGGAAGTAATTTTGATCATAGCAACAAGTAATTAATCAAGCTTGGAACAAATACTCATTCATGTCCAGGTATGTTTTGTTACAGTCTTTCTGCCCTTATGTTCTATGGAAATGTTCAGTGTCTGGCTTACTCACAGGCATCATAAACCTACTTACCTGTAAACAATGATTATATCCCTCTTATAATCATGAATTCTGGTGTCTGTATTCTCCCATCATCCAGACTTCAGTTCTATCATTACATAACCTGAGTGGTCTTGTTTTAGTCATCTGAGTCACTTCTGAATTGGGTACTCCAAAGCTCAAGCATGGTCTGATATGATCCCATTTTTGACATACACCCAAATGGTCCATACCTACTGTGGATATGAAAGAGGCAATATGCTACCTGCACATTTCCCCTTATAACTCTTCAACTCTAACAATGCAGAAACTTTCAATATCCTCCACTTGAATGTATAATCAATTATTATAGATCAATTATAATCAATTGCTTTGGAGATTTTTAAAAATATCATTGCTACAGCAATACAGTGAGAACTGGCATTCTGATGATGCCAGTTTCAGAGGGTAGATGTGTTGGTCTGCACAGCTACAGCAATACAGTGAGAACTGGCATTCTGATGATGCCAGTTTCAGAGGGTAGATGTGTTGGTCTGCAGTAGAACAGCTAGATTCCAGTCCAGTAGCACCCTTAGAGGCCAACGAGGTTTTGGGGAGTATAAGCTTTTAAGAGTCAAAGCTCCCTTATCTGACAAAGGGAGCTTTGACTCTTGAAAGATCATACCCCCAAAATCTTGTTGGTCTATAAAGTGCTACTGGACTCAAATCTAGCTATTGTAATGATGTAATGGCCCCTGCCACACGGCAGGGGATAAGTCGCTCAAAGCGTGGCTTTTAAAAGCCGCGCCAAAGTAGAGACGCCGCGGCGGGATCCCACGATCCCCTGGGCCGCAGCGCCTTTTCTCCCCGGCACGATCAGATGCCTGGGAGAAAACAGTTCATACGGGGAGCCTGCCGAACTGTGCATGTCGGAGCATGCGCAGTTCGGCTAGGAGCCGGGGATAAGCCGGCGCAAAGAAGCGCCCGCGAGCACACGGCCCAGCTTGCGGCGCTTCAAGCAGAAGAACCACCCAGGTAGGTGGTTCTTTGTAGTGCGGGTTTTTGGGCGGAAAGGACATATCGGGGATGGGCAGGCAACGCTTCCCAGATATTGCCGTGGGATCGCGCCCGTTTGCTCCGCCCCCAATCCGCCCCGCTCCCGGCCCAAAACCCCTAGTGTGAACAGGACCAATGATTGCCAGGATGGCTGTAGTCCCACCTTTCAATTTTTAAAAAGTCTCTAGCCCTTACCATTGCAGATTTATAAGGGGAAACATGTACATCCCTTGAATGTTGTGCTCCTCAGATTTCCATGCTTTTCACACAAGCTATAGTATTTTAATTCACTTAGCAAGAGGCAATCATTGTCGAAGACCCATCACACAAGATAATCAGCTGTTACATTATTTTACATTGATCCATCCAGAGGGCTTCCTTTTAAGGCTTCTGCTGCTTAGCTAGGTTTTATCACATTATATCTAATCATGTCCTTTCTGGAGGAATATAAATCTAAATAAAGAAAAATAAATAAGAACTTGGATACCCATGCAACTGTCTCTCCTAAGTGCTCTTCGAAAAAAGATAATGGCTTCTTTCTAATATAACTGTGGCAAATGGTACATATGAGTATGCTAAGTCTCTGAGCCTAAATTACTGAGGTTTTGTACTACCAGGGACCATATGAAAAAAAATTACATAGGACCTTACATTTTGCTAGAAGAATCAGTAGATATTTAGAAGTAACAATTTTAAAGGTATTCCAAATTCTGGAAGAGAACCATGGGGTTGCAAAAGGGGAATCAGACAAATCCATTTGTATCAGAAGAAATATTCTAATAGTAAACAGGAAATGTTTACTGGAATGGTTTTTTTTTTAATTTTCACATATTTTAGATATTTTAATTTTCCTGAAAAATGAATTGGCTCCATTTACAAGTGAAGCATGCACACTGTGGTATAGTGGTTAGAGTATTGATCTTGGATGTGGGACACCTAACTTCAGATTTCCATTCTACCATGGAAGTTCACTGGCAAGTCACTCTCTCTTAGCCTAACCTGCTTTACAGTGTTGTGAGAATATATATCTTTACATCTGGAAATCTTCCTTTTCCTTAGCTATACCCTCTAAGGTTTTAATTCCTTAGCCCATCTTGCTTAACCTATTAGTGCAGGGAAGGTATTCCAACCCTTTGATCATTTTGGTTGACCTTTGGTGCTCCTTTTCCATTTCTGATACTTTTTTTTGAGCCCATGGACACAGCTGGACTCCTCATACACTTACTTAATTTCCACTCTTCCCAATGAGTTTCTTTCAGTTGTGTTTCAGGCCAGGATACATCCAATATCTGTATTTCCTATATGGAATTTGACAGACCAGCATATTGACTTCCATTTTTTCTAGCTTTATTCCAGCCATTTTAAGAAAAGTACAAACACCATTTTAGGTGGGAATACAATATGTATTTTAAAGAACTGAGATAGTTTTCTGTACAGTGTGTTGTGATCCTAGACACTTTCCTGAGATAAAATGCACAAATTCTTTTACTTCATGATGAAGGCTCTAGAGGTATTTTGCTCCATCCTTAATGCCATCTAACATGTTTTCCACAAGTTGGCTTATCCCAGTAGCTTGTAATGTGGTATTTTACATCAGATATGGAATACATGTATTACAACATTACACACAAAGTCATAACTACACAAAATGATAGTCCATGTATAATCCTTTCATATACTATAGTTTAAAGTAATGCATTTTTATCCCTCTAAGCTAGATAAACCCATAATATAATTTGAAAACATCTGAATGATGCTGTTGGGCCACCACAAGATTGGATTACAAATTGATAAACTCCCACTTCAGCTTGCTGAATTGCAAAAAAAAAAGTTTGGAACACTTTGTGTTTGTTAAACAGCTCCATTTCTAAATCCCATCGAATAGAGGATTTGCTATATAAGAAATGAAAATGATAAAACTGTTTGCAGGTTTTTTTCTTACTATTGGCAGAGCTATGATAAACACACAACTTTCAACAAGACATGGGATATTCCATTTACTCTAAGGGAATGTATACTTCTCCAGAAAATCAAAAAAGCATGTGTTGGCATTTGGAAAGAACATGCAGTGCTGAATTGTTATGAGATATATCACATTCTGGGTTTTCAGCAAGCGAGAAGTCTGGATTGTTTTTTGTTTTGTTTTTTACCCATGAGAAAAATGTACCTCAGTTCTATGGAACATTTGAATGTTGCAAAGCAAAAAGTTTGATCTCCCCCAATTTTAATAACCCCCTGTAGGCAACTTATTACTGCTTACATTATATGTAGAGAGCATAAAGAGAAATTCCATTTTGAGGTTGTGCTGCCCTTGCTCACTGAGGGAATCAGGCTTTCCCCTTGGGTCATGATTTAGCCCCTGTGACCCCATTTTTGCAGAATGTGACTACTTTCTCAGAGGTGAGATATGGGAATTTTTCAGCTTTGTCACCACTCCCAATCCTCCATCAGCACCACAGAGAACAAAAGGAACAGTGAGGACTACTTTAAGGACTGCAGCCTGGTTTCTCACTGATGAGTTGTATCCATTGCTGTAGTTGCTTGGCAACTATACCATCCAATTACACCCCCCCAAACAATTATTGTAGTTGCTTGAGAGTTAGGGTCAGTCAAGACAGCAGCTGAACCATCTGAGCGCTTGGGTGTGTCTTTTTTTAAAAAAATTCATCCTCCAATCCTCCACAGGCTTGGGGAATGCAGTTAGTGCTCATTGCAAACTCAGTTTTCTTTCTTTTTCCCCCCCCCCCCCCCCCAAATTTACATCTTATTTCTTCTGGAGTTCTTTCTATTTGCACCTGTTTTATATAGCTGGGTAAATTGCCTTGAGGAGCTGTGGTGGCTCAAGTCGTTAAGACGCTGAACTGCAGGCTGTGGAAGGTCGGTAGTTCAGCAGTTCGAGACCCGGGTGCCACATGATGGAGTGAGCTCCCATCTCTAGTTCCAGCTCCTGCCAACCTAGCAGTTTGAAAGCAAGAAATTGCAAGTAGATAAATAGGTACTACTTCGGTGGGAAGGTAACAGCGTTCCGTGTGCCTTGGTGTTTAGTCATGCCAGCCACATGACCACGGAAACGTCTTCGGACAGCACTGGCTCTTCGGCTTTGAAACGGAGATGAGCACCGCAACCCTAGAGTCGGATTCGACTGGCTTTCGAGCAAGGGAACCTTTACCTTTACCTTTAAATTGCCTTGGATGTCAATATTTGTATTTACATTTCTTTATTTAAAAACTTTTAGGCCACATTTGTCCTAACAGGGATTTAAGGTAGTTTACAAAAATCTAAAAGCAAGTCCCAGTCACATAAAACAGCAGCTTATAAACACACAGCAACGATCCCAGATTCTCCAAGGCAGCCAAATTGATTAGCAAATATTAAAACATTAAAATCCCAAAATATTCTCTTTTCAGATTCTTCTGAAAGCCAGAAAGGTGGTAGCATGTCTGACAAAAACAGGCAGGCAGACACATGACAGAGCCATAACCAAATAAGCTCAAGGATGGACAGTGAGAGACCACACCACCTGGAGGGAAGAAACAGCCAACCTATCTTACTGAACTAAATGAAATGAAATGAAATAAAGGGAGAGATGTCCATCAGGTATGTGAGCCCTAGATCATGAAAAGCTTTTAAGGTCAAAACCAGCACTTTGAACTGAACCCAGCAAAAAAACTGGATGCAGCATCTTTAGGAAAATAATTGCCCTTAGTCAAAAGTTAGACTGCTGTATTTTGGACCCCAAAGGAGACAGAAATTATATATTCTATCCGCTCATTCTGTCTGCCTACACCCTCTGTGCCTGTTGTGATAGAAAACATCTGAGCCACTCTGCCCCTCAGTCCTATCCCAACCTCTTCAGTAAGGTTGTATGAAGAGTATATCAAATGCTGCCAAACAATGTAATAACAAAGAGATACAGTGCCTTGTTGAACTGCAGGCAGAACAAATTAGAGACTGACCTACAGCTGACCAGAAGACCTCTGCTCAGCATCAGTTTCTTTAACAATGGATAAACTACTAATGCCTTCAATGGTCTGTGGAAAAGACCCTCTGATAGTGAAGAATTAATGATCTTTAAATGTGATTCCTTCACCTTCTCTTACTAAGATTTCAACAGAGGCCCTTTGCATACCTGAGCAGCACAGAATTCCCTGATCACACCGTGGTTCCGGTCACACAGGAGGATTTGCCCTGCAAGAGGGACGGATGGGGGGAGCATCAAATGGGCACGATCACACTGCAACATCTGGGAAGCAGAGCACACCCATCCCCAATCCATCCCTTCCGGCTGAAACCGTGCATCAAAAAAACCCCTAGAAAACACTACTCCCTACCTGAAAATCCGCATTAAGGGCAGACGTGGGATCGCCAGCACACCCGTCTCTGGCAGCATGCGAGGCACCCGGCCAAACTGCGCAGGTGTGCACATGCGCAGTGGGCTGCCTCACTCTTCATTCCGTGGCTTCCCCCCTCCCCCGGCATCTGATTGTGCCGGGGAGCAACTATGCAGCAGCTTGAGGGATCTGTCTGACCCCACCACCGCACGTCTCTTTTGATGCAGCTCAAAAAAGCCGCGCTTTGGCCGTGTATTTTCCCCTAGTGTGACCGGGGCCCATGACTCACACAGTCTGTGAGTTACAGAACCTATTTAAGCTTGTGTCTTTGGCTACACCCAGGTTTAAAATCTCTTGAAGAGTTATCTGGATACTTTTCAGCTTTTGGATTCCAAGAATGTGGACAAGATCTTGACCCTTGCCCTTCCTGGCTGATAAAAGTCACCAGAGGGGGACTGGCAGAGTTGATAAGGGGAGTGGTAAATACTTCCTTGAGAGCAGGAGTTATGCCACTCATGCTCAGAGAAGCAAATTAGATGTGTTTGGGTGGGAAAGTCTCCCTGAGCCCTACTATGGCCCCAGTCACACTGAGGGAAAAGGTGCGGCTGAAGTGTGGCTTTTTTGAGCTGCATCAAAAGAGACGCATGGTGGCGGGATCAGACAGATCCCCTGAGCCGCCGTGCAGTTGCTCCCCAGCACGATCAGATGCCGGGGGGAAGCCACAAATTGGTGAGCAAGGCAGCCTGCTATGCACCTGCGCAGTTTGGCCAAGGGCCTCGCATGCTGCTGGAAACGGGCACACTGGTGATCCTATGGCCGCCTCTGCTGCGGATTTTCAGGTAAGTAGTAGTATTTTGTAGGGTTTTTTTTAAATCCGCATCTTCGGCCGAAAGAGACGGGTCAGGGACGGGTGTGCGCCGCTTCCCAGATGTTGTGGTGTGATCGCGCCCGCTTGCTGCACCCCTGATCCGTCCCTCTCGCAGATCAAAGCCTCCCGTGTGACCAGGGCCTATGTTGGAGAACTTCCAGGCAGTCTCTAATATAGGGGAATTTCACATTACCAGTTTTCTCCCGGTTTCAAACCGGGAGTTTTCCGTTTCCAGATGAACCAGTACAGGGCTGCCGTTTCACACACGGCTTGCCCCTACCGGAAAGGAGCCGATTCACAAGCGGTTCGGCGTTTCACACACGCACCGCTTCGTTTTCCCGCCGTTTTCTTCCCGCGCGGGCGATCGGTTTTTTTTTTAAGGTTCGGCTTATAGCGATATATTGATATATCGCTATACCAGAACCTCAAATGGTCGCAATAACGATCCCATTGGAATGCGACTCCTTAGAGGTTCCGGTATAGCGATATATCGATATATCGCTATAAGCCGAACGTTCAAAAAAAAAAAAAAACCCCGCACGGGCGAAAAAAGGCGGGAAACAAGCGTATCGGAACCGGGAGAGGGAACGGGAGACTCCTCGGAAGCGGTTGACAGGTAAATCGCTTCCCTCCCGGTTCCTATACGGAAGAGAGGCTTCTGTGTCTGAAATGCCACTTTAGATCCCGGTAGGGAACCGATTCCTAACCGGGTTCTGTCTGAAATGACAGACCACAACCCGGTTGAGAATCGGTTCCCTACCGGGACATAGCGCCTGTCTGAAATCCCCCATGGTTGCCCGGTCCGACTTGGGAAATATGAGGGTGGAGCAAGGAGACTTTTGTGATGGCATGACTTTCAGGTCAAAGTTCAAGTGATGTCACTTCCCAAGCTCTACCCCTTCCAATGATGTCACTTTCCAGGCACTTCCCCAAACCCTTCTCTTCCTCTGAAGTCACTTCCTTTTTTCCTTGGGTGGGGGGAAACAACCATTAAGACAAAATAATATAAAATATCAGAGACTAGAAAAGCTCTCTTTTCCCCTTCCCATTTTATATGCACTGGGGAAAAGATGTGTCCTCTTATCAACTCAGAAATGTAATTTAGGAGGCCTTGGGGCGGAAGCTAACCCCTAAAATATGACAATTCACATGAACTAAAGGCTAAGTAGTTTCCATGCATTTCACTTGTGGCCATTATCAGAAAAAGGGAAGGGGTGTTAACCATTTCCTTCTGCATCACATTATTTCCACTTTAGATGTCTCCACCAAGTTACTTGTCTTACACAGCCATGATATGCAAAAAACAAAAAACCCTAAGTCTCTGACACACCTTTCTTTAAATGCCAAGTGCATTCTACCAATATGAACTATAACATACTTGAAACTACAACAAACAATATTCTTCAAACATTCACAGAGCAATTCCATGATGAGTTATTCCAGTCTGAGCCAAATAAGTACAATTGGCTTAGAATACAGTAACTTTGCAGGGGACTACACTGTAAATGTTGACTGTTTGCTTAATAAACATGTCATGCTTTGTTTCAGACTTCTGCAGTCTTAATCCTATTACATTGCTCATTGGATGTCCTATCCTGTTGACTTGTGCTCTGTCATTAACCTTGAGTATCAGTGAAAAAGGACAATCAATCAATCAGTCTGAGAAGGGGCACTGTCTGGATGTCAATCTCCTTCCTCACCTTCCCTTTTGGAAGGACCCACCAGGTTTTCTCAGTTCTACTTTTCTTCACCCTCTCCCTCAATTTTACATCCGTTTCTGCTAGAAGTTGAGCAACATAACCTCCTTCCAAGTGCTTTGCTGTGTCCAAGGAGACAAACCCCTCATAAAGCAGAAAAGCTGCTGAAGTTGTCAATGGCACCCGCACAATCAGAGAAGGAAGGGGAGGGGTGGGGAGTGAGAGGACTGCCATTTTAAGTGCCATTGCAGAGCCAATAGAACCCCTTAAGTATGCAGACAAGTAAAGGAGCAAACTGCTTACCACCAGCAGCAGCAGCTTTAGCATGGGGGGGGGGGGGAACAAACAATAAACATACACCAGAAAATGATGTTTTAAAAACTATTTAACCCTCCCCAAGCCACACGACAGCCAAATGTCTGTCTTCCAAGACTGAAATGACTTACTCGAGAGTAAGCCTTCCCAGGATCCAGCTTTTCTCTACTGTTGCCTCCCCAAAGCCCTCACTGTTCTCTTTCCCCATTCAGAAGCTCACAGTGAATAAAAGTGTGTTGGTCTTAAAGGTGCTATTTAACTCTGTTCTATTTCCATATTCAGACTCCCCCCCCCCGCTTGGCCTCTCCAGCTAATAGCTTGGCTGTTTTAACCCTTTCAGAGCTGCAGAGGAATGAAAGAGGCTTCCTTACCTTCCCATAGACAGCAGTGCCCAGACCCCACTGGACTGGCTGCCATCAGAGGTGCCTTATGAAGCTCAACAGGATTACTCTAGAGTAAGTCTGCTCAGGGCTGCACTCCTGGGGAATCCCAGGCTGTTCAGGCATCTCAGATGAGACGTTGATGGGGGGAGGAAAAGCAAACTGAAGTGAGCTCACCTGCAGCAATCCAAACAGAATGCTCTTTTGGACTCTTCAGTGGGGCCTACTCCCAGGCTGGAGGCCAGCCAGAGGAAAGCTAGAGTAAGACAAAATGGGTGCTGCCTCTCTTCGTCCTTCTCCTTTGATTTGTGGGGGGGGGGGTTTAAGAAGGTGGGTGAAAAACCAATGTGTCCTTCCCAGCAGGATGTCTTCCTGCCCACTGTCATGAGCCCTGCTGGCTCCCACCTCTCTCTGGCCAGTCCAGCCAGCAGTTGGGGGGAATGGGTTGGAGAGGCTGGGTCCACTCAGAAAGGCTGAGATCTGTGCTGAGCCAGAAGGCCAACTCAGTGGGAAGGGAACCCTGGCACAGGCTGGAAGGAACCAGGATGTCCTCGAACAGCCATAGAGAATAAGAAGAGGAAAGGCTAGAGCATCACATGATGCCACCATTCCTCCCCCTGCTACCAGATACTTTCAAATTGGGAGAGGAGTTCTCACAGGGGGAATTCCCCCACACCTACCAGGGGGCTGGCAACCCTAGTCTCCAATCTTCCATTTTTGGGCAACGTTCTACAGCTGATGGTTGCTTCTCAGTTCTAGGGGTTCTTGGAAGAGACTGATTTTCTGGACCCATTTCAATTTGGGTTCAGGCTGGGATTTGGAACAGAGACGGCTTTGGTTGCCTTGGTTGATGACCTGCTGGATCTCTCAGAGGCCTTTGATATGATTGTCTATAGTATTCTACTGAGTCACCTCTGAGCGCTGGGACTAAGGGGAACTGTGTTACAGTTGCTCAAGTGCTATCCAGCCAGTTTGGTGTAGTGGTTAAGTCCGCGGACTCTAATCTGGGAGAACCGGGTTTGATTCCCCACTCCTCCACTTGCACCTGCTGATGTGATCTTGGGTCAGTCACAAGCTCTGTCACAGCTGTCCTTGAAAAAGAGCAGTTTGTGTCAGAGTTCTCTCAGCCCCACCCACCTCACAGGGTGTCTGTTGTGGGGAGGGGAAGGGAAAGGAGTTTGTAAGCCGCTCTGAGACTCCAAGTGAAGGGCGGGGTATAAATCCAATCTTCTTCTTCCTCTTCCTCTTCTTCCTCTTCCTCCTCTTCCTCTTCCTCCTCTTCCTCTTCCTCCTCTTCCTCCTCCTCTTCCTCTTCCTCTTCTTCCTCTTCCTCTTCTTCCTCCTCCTCTTCTTCCTCCTCTTCTTCCTCCTCTTCTTCCTCCTCTTCTTCCTCCTCCTCTTCCTCCTCCTCTTCCTCCTCCTCCTCCTCCTCCTCCTCCTCCTCCTTCTTCTTCTTCTTCTGGGGGAGTCAGTCTCAAAAAGTAGTGTTAGGAGGTTTCTATTCTATGACCATTAGCCTGTGGGATTCTACAGGATTTGATCTTATGCCCCATGATATTTAATATCTATATGAAGCCACTAGGAGAGGTCATCAAGAGGTATGAACTGTGGTGTCACCAATACACAGATGATACCCAGCTAATTCCACCCAATTGCAAGGACACTATTGATGTTCTCAACTAGTATTTGGAGTCAGTAATTGGCTGGATGAGAGTGAACAAGCTGAAACTTAATCCTGACCAGGGACTTGATATCTCTCATGTCTTGCATGGGAATTATACTCCACTGGAAAAGCTATGTTCACTGCTTGACACAGTAGTCACCTTAGAGAATCAGATGGCTGTGGTGGCTCAAAGTGCTTTTATCCAGTTTTGGCTGTTGCATCAGCTGTGTCCGTTGTTGGTTCAGTCAGATCTAGCCAAGGAGATACATGCCTTAGGCCCCTGCCACACGGCAGGGAAAACACGAGGCGAAGCACGGCTTTTAAAAGCCGCGCCAAAAAAGAAACGCCACGGCGGGATCCCACGGATCCCGTTAGCCGCGCGCCGTTGCTCCCCGGCACGATCAGATGCCAGGGAGGAAGAGGCGAGTGGGAGGGGGAGGCTGCTGAACTGCGCATGATCGAGCATGCGCAGTTCGACCGGGGGCCAGGATGTGCCGGCACAAGGACGCGCCGGCCGATCCCACGGCCGGCTTGAGGTGCTTCAATCGGAAGAACCACCCAGGTAGGTGGTTCTTTTTGGTGCGGGTTTTCGGCCGGGAGAGACGGATCGGAGACGGGCAGGCAACGATTCCCAGATGTTGCCATGGGATCGTGCCCGTTTGATCCGCCCCCGTTCTGTCTCGCTCCCGGACCAAAACCCCTCGTATGAACAGGGCCTTAGTTACATCTAGACTGGACTATTCCTATGCACTCTACTTGGGTCTACCCTTGAAGAGCATTTGGAAGCTGCAGCTAGTACAGAATACTGTGTCTAGACTGCTGGTTGAGGTCAGCTTTTGGGAATATATGTCCCCAATACTACAGCAATTACACTGGCTACTGATCATCTCCTGAGCCCAATTCAAGGCATTGGTTTTGTCCTTTAAAGCCCTATGTGGCTTGGGACCACAGTCTCTGAAGGACCGTTTTCTCCCAGACATTCCTGCCTGGGAATTAAGAGTGCAAGGAGACACCTTCCTGACAATATGACCAATCAAAGAAGCATTTGAGGGCCTTTTCAGTGGCAGCCTCATGATTATGGAATAGCCACCCTAAGGCAGCACACCTGCCCCCCTTGCTTTCCATCTTCAGGAGGCAGTTGAAGACTACACTTAGGACTAAATTTGTCTAATTTAGTTTTGATTTATTGGCAGTCCTAATCGGAGATTTTAAATTGTGTTGTTATTGTGACACATTGTATCCCACAAGGTAGAAAGGGGGCAAATAAATGTTTTAAATAAATAAATAAATAAATAAATAAAGGGAGGCATAAATGCTCAGCCCAGGTTTTATTCAGCTGCCTTTGTTGTTCCCAATTCTCTCTTTTACAGATGGTGAACAACTAATACTGTGTCCAGAATGTATCCAAAACAGAATCTCAATGACAAGAAGGTAACAGCATAAGAAAAGCTCTGCTAAATCAGATCAAAGTTCCATATAGTTCAATATTTTGTTTTCAACAATGGTCACTTAGAGATATTTTCCCTGTCCCCTTATTCAATCCCCTCATCAGGAATTGATATTCAGAGATATACTTCCTCTGATATGGAGGCTCCATTTTGCTATCATAGACAATAGATGTAAGCCCTGTTCACAAGTTACATGAGTACACATAAAGTCCATATACAAGTACACTTCAATTTTGTTTATAAGTATGTTGAGTAATTCTCCTGTTACATTTGACATGTGTGCCCATATTTAACAAGGTATTGGTCTCTGGTTTCATTTGTAAAGTGAATGTGTGTTGGCCCATTCTTACAAACAGATGTACATGCATACATACACGAGGTGCCTCTGCTCACTATAACATGTGAACAGGGCTATATCCTTCATAGATTTACATTATGTCTTCACAGAGCCATCTGAAGCACTTGTCACTGTCACATCTTATGGATTCTGTAAGCTAATTGTGTCATGAAAAAAGTACTTGTTTTGCCTGTCCACAACTGACTTTTACCAACCACACATACTTTTATAAATATTTATCATTTATTATTGTAGGAAGGAACTCCTACCTTTTGGTCATTTTGTTGTCCTTTGATGCTCATTTTCCATTTTTGTTGCTTGTTTTTGAGTCCATGTACACAGCTGTACTCACTTTCTCCTCATTTGCTTATCTTATTTCCACTCTTCCCAGTGGGGTCCTTTTAACTGTCTTTCAGGTTAGGACACACCCAATATATGTTATTCTTATGCTCCACTGTAGCATCTTTTTTCTCCTTCCTCTTCACCTGCAGATCATCCTATACACATGCTGCCTTAAATACAACTGTGCCAGGTTAGCTTGGATCAAATAAATGAGTCCCATACCATTTTTGTCTTCTTCTTAACAATTAAAAATGTAACTGTAATACATGTGTCACCTTTTGAAAAAATATCACATGTGGGCAAGCTTCAAAAAACCATTCTGGAGTTCTCACATATCCCCATGTGAATTTTGAGGCCTTGCAATCATGTGCGAGGGCTGTACCACAAAAGTAAATTCAAACATATGTTTTTTGTTGGTCAGCCATAAGAGCAGTATACTGGATAAACCATGAGGTATGACTGAGTCTTATTTCAGACATCTGGATGCCTATGCATGTAGAAATGCAAGCAATCTACCAATTCATGAAATTAGTATGAGAGTGAGAATCATATAGCATTCCTTAGTTCTATTATTCCATTTCTTTCACTCCCCTGAAGAGATGGATTTAGTACTCAGTAAATATAAAGCATGTGCTGTAATCCTGCTATCACTCATTTGTTCTCATGGAGGTGGTAGAAAAACAAAGAGAACATAATGTCCCAGATGGACAGGGGGTGAGAACATTTGTTGACCTTATACACTGTAAAATACACCCTGCTCTTTGCTGGAAGGATACAAATGTTAACTGTAACTTTGGTAAACAGGATTGCCAACTTGCAAACATGAAAATTTAGATTAAAATAACCATAAAAATATCCTGATGGAAAAATTGAGATAGAACACACACACACAAACATATGAATATAATGCAGGACAGATGACTGCAAGACTTCAAGAAGACAATAGCCCTGCGGGCTGAGGCCTCTCAGCAAATGATACTGGGTAGCATCCAGTCTCTGAATGTGGAGGGGGTTGTAACTAATAGCTGATGAGAGACTTACACACCATTAATTTAATTCCTTTGAAAGCAGTCTGAACCATTGGCTACTACTATATCTTGCAACAGAGAATTCCATACATGGCATGAAAAGGTCTTTTTATGTTGTCTGTCCTGAATCCAAATCCTGAGTCTGCCGATCAATTTAATTGTGTGATCCTGAATTCCTGTATTTTGGGAGAGGGAGGGAAAAAGAAAGATAATAATCCACTTTGTACCCTGCTTTTCTGCTCTTATAAGGGCCGGCAAGGTGGCTAACAATTTAAAATATACCTCATAGGCCCTGTCCACACGAGGGGTTTTGGGCCGGGAGTGGGCCGGATCGGGGCTGGAGAAAACGGGCGCGATCCCACTGCAACATCTGGGCAGCGTCGCACACCCGGCCTCGATCCGGCCCTTCCCCCGAAGAGTCCCCCGATCCGGCCCTTCCCCCGAAGAGTCCCCCGAAGAGCCGGCCACATCAACGCCGGCCGTGGGATCGCTGGCCCGTCTTTCTGCCAGCGCATTCCCGGCTCCTGCCTGAACTGCGCATGCTCAGACATGCGCAGTTCGGCAGTCTCTCGATCCCCTCCGTCGCTTCCCCCGGCATCTGATCGTGCCGGGGAGGGAATGCGCCGCGGCTCAGGGGATCAATGTGATCCCGCCGCGGCGTGTTTCTTTTGGTGCGGCTTTCAAAAGCTGCACTTCAGCCTGTCCGTTTCCCCCCCCGTGTGGCAGGGGCCATAAAATCATAGATAGATAGCCTTCGGGGAGGGCAAAATAAAAATCTAAATAATAAAATAAATAAAAATAGATAGATAGATAGATAGATAGATAGATAGATAGATAGATAGAAAGAAAGAAAAAAGGCCAACATATTGGCACTTTCCGGCTCTCTCATTGGCTGTGTGTTCCATCAGCCATTGGCACATCAACTACCACTCAAGAGTACTTGTGTGCCATTGGCTGGATGCTTGGTCCACTCCTCTCCCCCACCTACTGCCAGCCTGGCCATTTTTCCCTGACAGAATAAATGGCCAAAACAGCTGTCTCTCTTGATGAAGATGTTTCTACTGCTTCTTGGCTCCTCCATGGCTGGCTGGCTACTGAGGTGGGCCAGCGGCCATCAAACCATTCTCTTCTCCTCTTGCTGTGGGGCTATTTTCCCCTCAATGGCTGTTGCTAGGCAACCAGGCTTGGTTCAGTAAAACAAAAGGAAGGAGGCCCATTCCAGGCCTAATTTGGCCTTTGAGGGGAATTCATTGGGGCCAGTCCTGACTAGGGTTACCAGCTCCAGGTTGGGAAATTCCTGGATATTTTGTGGTTGAGTCTATGGAAGCCAGAGTTTGGGAAGGGAAGAGCCTCAGCTGAATGCCATATAATCCATCCTCCAAAGCAGTTATTTTCTCCAGAGGGAGAGAGAGATCTGTTGTCTGGAGTTCAGTTGTGATACCAGGCGATACCACAGCCAGTGTGGTATAGCAGTTAGAACTTCAGAGCAGGGTCTGCCAGACCCAAGTTCTTGCTGTGGAAGCTGAGTGGGTGATTTTGGACCAGTCACAGACTTTCAGCCTAACCTACCTCACAGGGTTGTTGTGCAGATCAAAAGGGGAAGAAGAGAATGATGTAGGCTGCTTTGGTCCCCACTGCAGATAAAGACTGTACTTTCCCTCCTGGGGAACCATTATTGCCACTCTCCGGGTGAGGGCTGGATATCACTCAGAATTACAACTGTTCTCCAGATGTCAGAGATCAGTTTCCCTGGAGAAAATGGTGGACTCTGTGTCATTATGCCCTGCTGAGATGGCCACCCTATGACAGCCAGTGTGGCGTAGCAGTTAGTGCTTCAGAGCAGGGTCTGCCAGACCCAGGTTCTTGCTGTGGAAGCCAAGTGAGTGATTTTGGATCAGTCACAGACTTTCAGCCTAACCTATCTCACAGGGTTCTTGGGCATATCAAAAGGGGAAGAGGAGAATGATGTGAGCTGCTTTGGTCCCTACTGCAAAAAAAGACTGTACTCTTCCTAGGTAGAGGCTGCAGGGAGAAAGGAGGAGATGGAAACATGAAGATAAAGGTAAATTGATAGTTGTCTGGGAAGGAGATAGGGTTACCAACTCCAGGTTGGGAAATTCCTGGAAATTTAAGGGATGCAGCCCAGAGAAGGTGGGTTTTGGGGAGGGGTGAGACCTCAGACAGGTACAATGCCATAGATTCCACTCTCCAAACCAGTCATTTATGCCTGGGGAACTATTGTTGCCAATCTCCAGGGGAGGGCTGGAGATCACTCAGAATTACAACTGTTCTTCATGTGACAGAGATCAGTTCCCCTGGAGAAAACAGTTGACTCTGTGTCATTATACCCTGCTGATGTCACCACAGCAAATTGACACTGAGTGCCCAAGGCTGAAGCACCCACCCAAAGCCTCTTTCTAGTGCTCATTGTACTTGTTTCCACAATGGGCCTTATTTCTAGTTACACTATAAAACCATTAAAATCACACACACCCAAACATACATCATTCAAATAATTTTAAGATGTCAAAAACAAAGTTAAAATACATACAAAACATTTTTTAAATGTTGGTTAAGAAGGAGGGACCAATCGAAACCAAAACAGTCCTAATTTGAGTTTTTAACCTGTGACTTTTATAGATTATATAATAACTGTTTTTATTGTGTTTTATAGTATTTTAAATTGTAAGCTGCCTTGAATTTTATTTATATTGTAAGTTGCCAGGCTTGTGGGGTGGGCTGGGGGATGGTCCCCATAAGGTATATTGGATCTGAATATATTTGGGTTCCTGAATATTGACCCGAATACCAGCAGAATACGAATACTGGTATTCAGGCATACTCGGGTGTACAGATATTTTTCGGGTCCAACAGACTGAAATCCGAAATAACCCATTTTTTTGCACATTCCTACTACTTTCTATAAGTTTGTTTGTTTGTTTGTTTGTTTATATTTACATTTGTATCCCTCCCTATCCCGAAGGCTCAGGGCGGCTAACAAGGGCACTATGTGCTGGATTAAAACAATAACATATAGTTTAAAACCAATACATTACAATAAAATATCAAACCATTACAACAGATTTAAACAAGACATGGAAATCTTAACCTCACATAGCTGCGTCCTATGATCTTATCCTCAGAGCCGTGTCCAGCGACTCACTCCACCCTTGGGGGCCAGGCAGTCAGATGTTAGTACGCAGGGCATAGGGGGTACAGGTGGAATAGTGGTGGCGGCGGCTCCTACTCGAAGGCCTGGCGGACGAGCTCCATCTTGCAGGCCCTGCGGAACTGAGAAAGGTAAGTGAATATCTAAAGACATAAAGTTGTCTTAGACCAAGTCTGACCATTGACATTCCTATTCCAGTTTTGGCTGCTTGGACTGGCAGATTCTTTTCAGTTACTTAGGTGGAAAAAGCAGTTTCCCAACTCCTACTACCCCCAATCATTTTTGCTGGAGATGCCATTAATTGAACATAGAGCCTCTGGCATGCTGCACCCACCAAACCAAGGCCCTCTCCTAAGAGCATCTGTGTCTCTTCCAGCTGGGGATGGAGAGAACAAAATTTCTCCATAACAGCAATCATCTCAGTTTGCACATGACATTTGAGATGTATCCCTTTCTACTTTCTCAATAGCTCTGCATAGTGTGACAGGTACAGGACTGCTGACATTAGTCTTTTATCTGCTACACATCACAGAGGATATGAGTGGACTTTAAACATGGTTCTCAGGAAAAGAGGAAATGAGACACATCCACATCTTTTCTGCAAAAAAAGGAAAAGATCACTTCTGCTCAGTGCTTTGTTCTCCATCTCCCATTTTGGAGGAGGAGAAGGAAGTCATAGATGAACATTTTTTTTGTCTCATGGCAAAAATGTTTAGGCTGAGAATTGCTTTATCTCAGGAAACCTATAGGCTCTGGAGCTGTCAAGTGTTGTCTTTTCTGGGACCTACTCCATCTTTTCATTTCTTAATAGGTATTATTGACTTTCATATAGTGTATCTCATCTGGTTTTAGTTTCAAATAGTGATTATGGATGACTTACCGTACCCTAGTCTTACTCTACTTATTTATTTTAGGAGCCCCTCCCTAAATCCCACATGGCTCTGCCTCCACAGACAGTGGCAATGGCCTGTGATGTCACTGGCTCCTCCCTATGATGTCACTGGGCCCCAGCTCTTTTAAGGACAGCATAGCGATGCTTCGGGTTCAGCCCCCCCCCCCGGGAAACTGGAAAGTCTATGCCCCTGCCAGTCAAGCTAATTGAAGTGGCCTTGTGCTTTCACCATTCCCATTGTTTTAAAGTTAGCTGAAATGACTGATGATGGAGCAGCCAACCAAGCTTGTGATGATTGGAGCAGTCAATCCAGGGCCGTAGCTAACGTGGGGCCCACGGGGCCCGGCCCCCTTGCGGGGTGTGTGGGCCCCCTCCCCCAATCCTCTGCTCCCCCCTCCCCCCGGCCTGAAAATGAGGAGAGGCTGGCAGCGGCAGCCGAGACAGCGTCAAGGGGCTTGAGGGGCCTGAAAGGGTTAAAAGCAGCCTCGCTGTTTGCGAGAGAGGCTGACCAAGGGGGAGGAGAGAGGGAAAGGGAGCTGGACGAGCGGGGCGGGGCTCGAGCGGAGCGGGGCTGGAGTCCCGGAGAAGCTGGGCAGCCAGGCTGGGAAAAGGCTTCCTTTCCAGTAAGTAAAGTCAGGCTGTGAGGCTGTAAAATTTCTACTTTGCGAGTTACTGGCCTTAAAGTTGTGAGCGAGCAGTTTGGCTTCTGCAGAAATCAGTGTGCTCTGGAGCACTTGGAGGATTTTTTGGGGGGGGGAGAACAGAGGCGAGGGACCCTCTCCAAGTGTTAGCTTGGCTTCCTGAAGCTGTTGAGTGTACCAACAGCCAGTCTCCTCTCTCAGACACTAGAAATTTGTAAACTCCCCCCCCCCCTTCTTCCACTTGCCCGAAAGTAGCTTTGGTGCAATCCCCAA
>NW_015170276.1:2478507-2506224 GCF_001447785.1 Gekko japonicus
TGAAAAAAAAGAAAACCTCCTCCCCCCCCCCCAGCCTCTACCTCCACATTCACAAACGTTCAAGTGAACCAACAAATGTAATAGTAAGGGAGTACAACATTCAATCTTCCTATGGAACTTCTTTTGAGTAAATTAGAGGAAAATATAGATTCCTTCTCATCCCCATTTCAGCAGCAACTGCTTCCCCCCCCCTCCCAGCCTCCACCCTTAGAATCCTGGTCAGATTCACTTTTTCGAGCCTCCCCCTCCCTCCAATCTCCCGGTATTCCCTTCCAAAACGAGGGTTCGTGCCGTGGCCCCAATTTTTTTTTTTGGGGGGAGACCCTGATTTTGCAAGCATCTCTCTTTTGCAAAGATCGGGGGAGGGGGGAGGGAGGGGAAAGGGAAGCTTCAGGGAATCGACCCACCTCTTCCTTCCGTGAAAATAAAGATGGCCACTGTTTTAAAAAAAAAACCAACAACCCCGAACCAACTCCAGAAAGCCCTCGGTTGCTCAGGAAGCAGGGGAAACGCTCCCGCTCGCTCGGCTCTGTGGGTCGCAAATCCCTCTTCTGGAAAGCGTGGCGGCCAGAGAGAGCCAAACAACATCTTTCTATATAAATCTTTTTTTAAAAAAATGAAAAATAAATCACAGATCCCTTTTCAATGTGCCGCCTTGCATTTATTTCAGAAACAGGGAAAGCCTCCTTCGTTTTTGCAAAGAGAAAACCAGCCCGGGCGAAAGAGACCAACGAGGGTACTAGGACTACTCTCGTCGCCATTACTGTGATGTCAGGACCTGGTGTTCAGGTTTTCCTCTATAGGGGGTGGTGGCCTGGCTGCCTCGCGGTGGGTTCATGCGGATGAATGCAAAGGCGCTGGCAGTGAAAGTGGGCGAGCATCCCGGTCCTCTGTGAAGTCACCCGGAAGCAAGGCCTGCGAGTTTCAGTGCTAGTTCCAAGTAAGTGTGCAGCAGCCACCTAGCCTTCCCCTTTCCCACCCCTTATGCCAGGCTGATATAATCCTCTCTGTAGCCAATATGTGGATCCTATTGCACTTGTGTGGATCTACTGCGAGGAAAGTGCATCGTGGGTAAGCCTTATGCAGTGAGGGACTTCTTTTGCCGTCCAGAGTATGAATATTCCGTGCATTATACAGGCTGGCTTGAAATGAAAGTGGGCCATTGTCAAAAAGTGTGCCAACACCAAGGAATGCTTAAAGCACCAAACCTCTTCTAATTACTTCGCTTGTGACCTGGCTTTCAGTTCCAGGGAATTCAGATTCTAATTTATTCTGCATTTTTAAAAGTTGTATCTAAAGCCAGTTTAAAGTCTTGTTCTTTGGTAGAATATCAGGGATGCTGTCTCTGGAAACTGCCATTTAGGATGAATCAGATTCAGAAAAGCATATGCCACCATGCATTCACTCCATTCCCCAGAGTGCCTTTGGGGACAGGGGAAGAATGGCAGTGCTTAACATGATTCCTAATGACCAACACAGTTTAGTTAAACAGTTTAACAGAGCTTTGTTGGTCTTAAAGATGCCACTGGACTCAAACTTTGTTACATTTGTAACTTTTTAATACGTCCGTACATAGAATCTTTCTTTTATGACTGTTATGTATAAAATGGAAATACATGAGATTGAGATCTGTAGGCAAGTGGAAGAACTCCTTCCATGGCGGGCCCAGCGTGCCTGGCGTCATGTCACTTCTGGGTGATGTGTGTGTGGCATGCGCGCGCAAAGCGCGCGCGCACACTCCGGCCTCCTCACTTTCCCCAGGGCCCCCCCACTAGAAAGGTCCTAGCTACGGGCCTGAGTCAATCAAACATGTGAAACTGTTCCAACAGTCTGAAGCATCTGCAAATGTCCCATTGCCTTAACTTTTCCCAGAGTCAGTTTAAGAAACAGGCAGACAAATAGTATGTGCCACAGAGAGCCTAGCCGCAGTCATTACAGCACAAAGGCCTACAGAACGTGAACCATGGAGGGTTTAATGGAAGTACTGTTGCTTCTTTTGGAAGCCAATATTCTCATCCCAGGATAGGGTGACCAGATGCAACAAAGCACTTGGCTTCTATAAAGAGGGAAGTTCATCACATGCAGACATTCTCACTCCTAAACAGGGCTGACAGCTCTGGGTTGGGAAATACCTGGAGATTTTGGGGGCAGAGACTGGAGAGGGCAGGATTTAGGAAAGGGGGGACCTCAGTATGGTGCAACCCTCCAAAGCAGCCATTTTCTCCAGGGGAACTGATCTCTATCATCTAGAGATCACTTGTAAAAGCAGGAGACTTCCAGCCCCACCTGGAGGCTGGCAACCCTACTCCTACAATAATGTTATGAATACCTACACCCTCCAAAATTCCTCTTTCTGTATCACTATTAAATTCTGGACCTCTGTTAGATGGAATTATGCTAGTTTAGGTGAAAGTTCAACAGCTGTCCTCTTCAAACAACTTGCCTGTCCCTTCGGATCCAGATGCTTTCTTTTTTAGAGAATCCTGGATCTGCCTGTGATTGTCTAGTACGATGACAGTCTCTTGGTCTGACAGTTTTTTTTTCAGTTACTCCCATCATGATACAACATCTTTTAGGCTTTTGGGATGGGCACAGCTGCACTTGGACTTTCTGTGGTAGGCATTCCTTGACAGCCAGCTTGTTCCTCTGTATCTATGAGGTGACCTTAACAGGATTAGAAGTATCTCAGCATTTAGAAATGTCCCAGATGATTGCATAGGGCTGAGCAATTCTGACACCATTAGAGGGTATACAGAACTATGTGAAATTATTTCATCAGTAAAAGTGCAATGCATATAATAAGTGGAACATAAATAACCTTTTTCACTGTCTTCAAAAGATCTAATCAAGAACTATGCAAAATGATTGTAACTCAAATATTGATTATAAACTAAAAGGATTTTAATTACATTACTTACAGAAATAATTTAATTTCTGACTACATAGACAAAAGGGATTAGATTCTTTGCCTAGCTATTTTTTAAAATTACTAGTAAAAATATTCACGATGAAATTTGAATGTAATGGCTGGTTTGTCACTGCTTTCATTAACAAAGGACTGTATGATCTCTCTCTCTCTCTCCATGTAGTAACAGGTTGTTGTTGCTTATTTCTCAAATGCTTACATGATTTTATATACCATCAGGTTACTTACAGCTCAATAATTACCCAAATTTGGTATTTTGAATTGATTTATTAACCCACCTATGTTTCCCTCCTTTTTCTTTCTTTTAATTTTATATATTTGATGAAATATTAAAATCCAGTCCTGGCTCTCTCTGTCTTCCTTCCCCACAACTCCATCTGAGATATTGTTCCAAGTTTGTGCTTGTGTAAAGCATAGAATGAAAGATCCCTTGTCCTTGGACTTGGGGAATGCTCAAGGCCAAGGATATGGAGCCCCCCATTCTCCCCAGGTAACAAAGGTGGAAGAGAATGTTACAAACACACAGGATCAGGAGCACCAGGCCACCTATCTCTGAAGCTCCATTGCCCTCATTATTTCTCCCCTGCATCTAATTGTCCTTATTCCTCCCTAGGGATAATTTTGAGTTCCTTATCCCTACTGTTCAACTTAAAATCCCCCACTTCCATTGGATTTATTCTTTGTGTGTATCAAGCATGTGATTCTTTCTGTTTATGCAGTTTTCCATTTCCTTGCACCAAACTTTCACATTAAAAAAGTATGCATTTGTCAACTTTGTGCATTGACAAATCATGTGCATTACATTACATTAGATGCATTTATACACATGATGCAATTTGTATGTATAAATAGCTTATGAAACCCATACAATTGCACAGCTTACCACAAACAAACCTATAACAGCAAAAAGTAGAGAACTGAAATGGGCAACAAAGATACAAGCAAATGTAAAAGGAAACAAACAGGGCACACACATTCATTCTCTACTTCTCCTTTGCAATTTCAGGGGATAATTGTCTGCTAAAGGAGAGAGAAGAGAAGCAAAGAAAAACAAGGTCTAAATACAAAAGGTGGTCAGCAGCTTCTGTTTCCCTGTGTGTATGCCTATGATCCCCTCCAGCTTTCTCTCCTTGTCTCCTGGGAAGCTTTAGAATTGTCAACAGTCAGAGACCCACTTAACACATGGCTACTTTTTAACATTAGGAATGTAATGTGTAGTCAGGTTCACACACCACTGTATTATGCAATTTGCAGAACACATATGTTCACTGAAGCCTCTTATTGTCTGCATGAATAATGGATTAATAGAGCATCTGGAAATTGTCTTCAGAGTATTATCATTGCCACCTGATCTTATTCTTCGTATCTGGAGAAATGTGCTTTACTGTTTGTTACTTCATCCTAACAGGAAGCTAGACTGGAAATACTCAGACAAACATAGCCCTCTAATAGGCAATTAACAATAAAATAGTTGACATCCTATTAACATTGGATCCCAAACCTGATTTTCTTCTGCCATGTTGAGAAACTTAAGTTTAGTCCACCAGTACATGTAGTTTCCTCAATGGGGCAATAGTGCCCTCAGGAGAGGAAGGCTTAAGCACCTTCTCCCCATATGACTTGTCCCAGCCTACATTGACCCCTATACACCTGAGAATTGCATCCTAAGCATGGAACTCACATTGCATGGAACTAACATTGCAAATCTGATTACCAGAATCCAGGTAAGATGTGTGCAAAATTTGATGCACAATTAGGTCCTGGGTCTTCCAGTACTATGGGACTTACCTCTGAATAAAAATGCATAAAATGATCTCAATTCCCTTTTACAATACACTGTACTACAGTGGCTCTAGAGAAGTCCTCTTGTGGCAGGACAAACTATTCCACTCTTAATCAATAGGGTGAAGATTATGCCTTGCTTACACCTAGGTCTAACTTATTGGAACTGCTAATTAGATTCATGTACTTAATGGTGTAAACTAAGTATGCCATATGAATTGGACATGACATGTTTAGGGACAGCTAACACTTCACTAGGGATGGGCACGAACTGGAAAAAATGTGGTTCATGTCGGTTCTTGGGTGAACCACATACTGAACTACAAACTGAACCATGAACTGAACTGGGAGGTTCATTCACAAACCGAATCAGTGAATGGTTTATGGCCCCATAAACCCCACTGAAAGGGACCATAGTTTTTAACTGTGTTTTTAACTTTAAAGGGACTGCACAAGACAACAGAAAATAGCTGAGCAGCAGGGAGCTGAACTGAGCAGGCTGTTCCCTTCTGCTCAGCTGTTTTTGCAACTTTTCCCATGAAAAGAAAGTGGGGGTTTAAGGGGATTCTGAGTCCCTTTAACCCCCTACTTTCTGCTTTATCCACAAATCACCATGAACTGCTTTAAAAGTTTGTGGAAGCTCATGATGGTAGACCCATCATGAACTTTGGTCATGAATTTTGCTTTGTGGTTCGGTTCATGCCCATTCCTACACTTCACATATCAATCTAATACCAACATGTTATAGTCAGTATGGAGGGAAAGGGCAGAAGTTTGTACTGTAAGGCCCGGTCACACGGGAGGTTTTGGCCTGTAAGAGGGATGGATTGGGGGTGCAGCAAATGGGCGCGATCAAACCGCAACATCTGGGAAGCGGTGCGCGCCCGTCCCTGATCCATCCCTTCAGTCGGAAAACCTGCTGCAAAAAAGAACCTGCAAAAGAGCAGGACTTACCGGAAATGGCGCAGCAAGTGTGGCCGTGAGATCGCTGGCACGCCCGTCTTCCGGAGCAATCAAGGCTCCCGGATGAACTGCGCATGTGCACTCGCTCTCCCTTCAGTGGCTTCCCCCCGGCATCTGAACGTGCCAGGGAGGAACTGCGCGACGGCTCAGGGGATCTGTCTGATCCCGCCGCCGCGTGTCTCTCTTGATGCAGCTCTAAAAAGCTGCACTTTGGCCGTTCTTCCCCCCCCCCCCCATGTGGCAGGGGCCTAAGTATTGTTATATTGCTTCATATACAGATCTTTCTAAAGCTCTTGCTCATGTGGTACAGTGTCTTTAGATTTCAGGGCACTTTTCTAGCAATATACTGTAGCATGGGGATTCAAGCAGTGGCACCCACCTCCAGTTAGAAAAAATGGCTTGTTTTGATCCCGTCTAATGTAATGAAGGGGTTTCTGGATGAAATACTAGTGGGAAGAATGTGCGGTTTTCCCTTGTATTAGGTGGTGCCAAAGAATGGTTCCAAACAAATGCATTTTTAAATGGCTCCACTTAGCAAAGTGCTGTTCCTGACCATAATCTGATCTGCATCTCAAATGGCCAGTTCTATTGAATGTCATCAGGTGCTGCCTTCCAGTTGCGAAGTGGCTAAATTTCACCCACAGGGTGCCGTGAAGTAATTGAGACTCTCTGATGAAAGATACTATTGTAATACCTCAGAGTTCTGACAATATAAACTGAAGTCTAATTCTGTAAAGATGTAGTTGTCACCATTGTATGAGGACATGACAAAGAGAATGCTGAGTGATGTGTGTAACAGATCTGTTTATTGTGCACTGAATGTATATGCACGTAAAAGGCTAAGAAGGTCAAGGCCAGATATGAAGTGTCAGTTTAACAGAAGCTTCTAAACTGTGGGGTCTCTATGAATTCAAAGGGGAGACAAGCTTAGCAGTATGTGATCATCCATGCTGCACAGTTGTCTTTTTTTGCATACTTGTTTTTGAGCACAGGCAAATGGTTCTAGAGCATCTGGCTGTTATGATTGCAACTCAATCAGTGGATGATGAGCACCACTGGTTCTTATAGGATCTGGATTCGCTACTCCACAGGTCTACCAAATCTGGTTTTAAGGTTTCCAACTCTTATATACTGAAGTACCTTTACAGAAAAAGGCTCTGGTTAGAATGTATTTACTTAATTTACAACCTGCCTTTCTTGCTGAGATTCTAGGTAGATGATAAAATCTAAAAACAACATAATCAGACTGCAAAAGACATCCAAAAATGCAATAGCACTAGGATTACCATATTAGAAGAGAACACAGAAGGGAAAAATTATATACTATTAATAATATACACACACAAATAGTTCTGATTTCAAAAGTAGAACACAAGGCAGAAATATGACAAGCAGTGCAACCCATTACAATCCTATGTCCTTTATACAAGCATGCTCCTGAAGCATTCCATTATTCTAGAGCCCTATTTCTTTCATAAAAATGCTCTCCTGAACATTTCTGTTTTTCTCATTCTGTGAAATAACAGAAGCATGGGAGTCTTCCTGGCCTTCTCCGGCAGGCCATTTCACAAGGTGGGCTGTAACAAAGGAAGCTTGGGTCTGGGTATCTTGTTTTTATCCATTTGCAGGATGGCACCTTTAGAAGGCTTTGCTCAGATGAGCTATTGCAGGAGGGGCAGTCCTGCAGATATGTGGGCCCAAGGCCATGAAGGGTTTTATATGTGACCAGTGGGGTGACTGCAGAATAGGCGTATTATGCATGTACCTCATTGCTCCTGAGAATAACTGAGCAGTGTTGTTCTGTACCATCTGGAATTTCTGAACTAACTTTTAAAGTAGTTGCATGTAGAATTCATGAGGTTATTGTGGCATGGATCCACATGGCTAGATTGGGCGAGTTAATGTAGGGAGCCATCCTCTGGGCTCAGCAAAGGTAAAATAAAGCAATTTTTTTGCAGCTGCATTAACTTCTCCAGCAACAATGCAGTGTCTAGTAGGTTAAGATAAGGCTAATCTGTTGTCTTGGGAGTGGTTCTTGCTGCTCTCTGTCATCCAAATCACTGGTGGCCTGAAGCATTGCGGAGGCCATCAGGGCAATAAATGTCTGGTCAGCAAATTCCGGTGTTCTTGGGACGGGGGAAGCGCGGTGGGTCTAGGTGGGGTTTTAAGGGAAGGACACAGAGAAACAGAGCAGCTCGGCGCCCTTCCAGCCTACGGCCCATCCCAATGGTGGCTGGCAGTGGGGCCAGGATGAAGAACCCCCCTCTGTCACTGGTGCTGTTTAATGCCAGGTCTATTAATAACAAAATAACAACCCCTCGGGATTTTGTACAACAACATCCTGACCTGGCGTGTGTGACCGAGACCTGGGTGCGGGAGGGAGAGACAGTAGCTCTCACCCAGTTTGCCCCACCTGGGTTTTCGGTCCTCCACCAGTCACGGACTCAGGGGCGGGGGGGGAGTGGCTATCTTCATTCGGGAGGCTTACTTCTTCAGGGCGCTCCCATCGATGGAGATCGTGGATGTTGAATGTGTCAGCTTGATGCTGGAGGCTGAGGAGAGTATGGCAGTCTGGCTGGTGTACCGACCACCTAATGCACCGGCCAGTAGCCTGCCATCCCTGTTGTAGGCCGTATCAGCCTGGGCGCTGGAGCACCCTATGCTGATTGTCTTGGGTGACTTCAACGTCCATGCTGAGGACGTGGCCTCCAGCCGGGCTACGGACCTGGTATCGACCATGGCATCACTGGGACTCTTTCAACTTGTTTCGGCTCCCACGCATAGGGCCGGTCACATGCTCGACTTGATCTTCGCGGCGGGGGTGAAGGTGGACCGAATCACTACAGAGGTAGTGCCATGGTCAGACCACCGGGCCGTGAAGGCCCATCTGAAGGTTCCACCCCGACCCTGTTTAGGTGGCAAGCAGATTTATGCTCACCTGAGGCACCAAATGGACCCTTTGCGGCTCCAGATGGCCCTGCAGGATCCGAGGCCCCCTGGCGGCTCATTGGATGAGTTGGTGGAGGAGTGGCATGTCCGGCTCTCCTTGGCCATCGACAAAATCACTCCCAGGCGTCCTCTCTGCACTTGTGCTAGGCGAGCGCCTTGGTATACCCAAGAGCTGCGTGAGCTGAAGCAAGAACTGAGACGGCTAGAGAGACGGTGGTGCCGAGCTCGCGACGAAGCATCTAGAGCACCTATGTTTATGAAAGCCTATGAGATGGCAGTCAAAGCTGCAAAGAGGTATTTCTATGCGGCCAAGATTGCATCTACTAGCTCACGCCCGGCCCAATTATTTAGTACAATTTGGTCTTTGACAGTTCTGCCACAGAGCAGACAAAACACTAGGGAATTGGATATAGGCTGTGAGGCATTTGCGAGCTATTTTGCAGATAAAGTCTCGGTGCTCCGTCGCGATCTCCCCGTCACTATTGAAACAGTGAGCGAACTTGAGGCCCCTTGCACATCTTTGGTGCCGGGTTTAGAGTGTTTTGACCAGCTCAGTCTGGAGGAAGTGGACAGATTGCTCGTACCGGTGCATCCAACCACATGCGACCTTGATCCGTGCCCCTCTTGGCTCATTAAAGCGGGCCGCGAGGGGTTTCGAGGTGCCCTGCGGGAGATTATCAACATGTCCCTCTTACAGGGACAGTTCCCTGGGGCACTCAAGGAAACGATGGTCCGCCCTCTCTTGAAAAAGCTATCTTTAGACCTGACCGAATTGGCTAACTATCAGCTGGTGTCTAATTTGCCCTATTTGGGCAAACTCATTGAGAGGGCAGTGGCGTTACAGCTACAGAGCTTTCTGGAGGATGCTTCCATTCTCGATCCTTACCAGTCCAGCTTTTGCCCGAGTCATGGGATGGAGACGGTGTTGGTCGCCCTGACTGACGATCTCCTTAGGCGTCTGGTTTGGGGTGGTGTGGCAGCACTGGTGTTGCTAGATCTGTTGTCCGCATTCAACACGATCGACCAACAGCTGCTGGCACACCGCACCAACACAGGGATTCAGGGGCTTGCCCTTCAATGGTTCACCTCTTTTCTCCAAGGTCGGGGACAAAGGGTGGCGATAGGGGACCAGCAGTCCCAAAGACATTCCCTGGAGTGTGGGGTGCCTCAGGGGGCTGTGCTGTCCCCGATGTTGTTTAACATCTACATGCGCCCACTTGCCCAGATTGCCCGGAGTTGTGGGCTTGGGTGCCATCGATATGCAGATGACACCCAGCTCTATCTGATGCTGGGCAGCCGGTCGGACTCTGCCCCGGATGAACTGCATCGGGTGTTACAGGCTGTGGCTGGGTGGCTCAGACTGAGCTGGTTGAAACTAAACCCAGCAAAGACGGAGGTCCTGCGCCTGAGTCGGATTGGCTCAGGGTTGGGGATCCCTCTCCCGACCTTTGATGGGGTGCCTTTGGTACCAGTGTTGGAGGTTAGGAATTTGGGTGTGCGCCTGGACCCCTCTTTAACGATGGAGGCCCAGGTGGCAGCCACTGCCAGGGCGACCTTTTATCATCTTCGGCTGGCTCAGCAGTTGGTCCCCTACCTTAGCCATGAGGACCTGGCCACGGTGATCCATGCAACAGTTACCTCAAGGCTAAACTACTGTAACGCTCTCTACATGGGGCTGCCTTTGTCGCAAATCCGGAAGCTGCAGCTAGTGCTGAATGCTGCAGCCAGGTTGTTGATGGGTCTCTCGAGGAGGGACTACATTCAGCCTGTGTTGAAAGCGCTGCACTGGCTGCCAATAGCGTACCAGATTCGCTTCAAAGTGCTGGTTCTTACCTTTAAAGCCTTTTATGGCCAGGGTCCAGCCTACCTGAGGGACCGCCTTTCTCCATATGTTCCCCCAAGGGCACTACGGTTGGGGGGTCATCATCTCCTGGAAATTCCAGGCCCCAAGTGTATTAAATTTGTGGTGACCAGAGCCAGGGCATTTTCGGTGGCAGAACCGGGGCCTCTGTCACACAGTGGCCAAAAATACCAGGTGCCATCAGGAGGTCCAGCAGTAGGGCCAGGATGCACTGACCATGCTGCAAAGCAGAATGCCACACCATTTGTGTTCAAGATTACAACACTACCCCTTGATGTTTACCACTATCTTTTCTTTTCTTTTTGGAACAGGAATGAATGGATGCTACAAAATTTTTCCATTTGTATGCAGTCTTATATTAAATAGAAGCCTGGCTTTGTAATTTTCTTTAGTTCTTTCTGCCTATGGATATCCTGAATGAATTTATTGCACAGATTATAACGGGCATTAAGGAATACTTCAGAAGTCTCACGGAAGGCACTCGTTTATTTTTGCTAATAATGCCCCATGGCTCCATGAAATCAGATGCCATTGTGCAATGTGTTGGAAAAAATACAATAAATCCATGATCTCTGTTATGAAGAATGTAAAGATCAAAGCCCTTTTGCAAATGTTTGGAACATGCTTCACAGGTTAGGAAGTAATAGCTATGCTGTAACAAATAATGAGTATCTTAGGATTCATTAAGTATTTCTGCTTAGTTGTTGGCTCAGTCTTATGATTGCAATGAATTTACTACAATCATGTGATGCCAGGAATGACGGCTTTTCTATGGAATCACATGCAGACTTGATTAAAAAATGTGGAAAACAGAAACTATTCATCTCTTCCAATAGTACTTGTACATTATATAGAACCACACAGCAAAATCTATCCACGTGACTGCAAAGATGGACAGAAAGCATTATAATAAGATTATTTGCATACTTAGGGCACAGTTTTCTGCACAACTGAACCAAACATACAAAACATAAAAAGTCCTGAGAAGTGAAAACAAAAAAGTAGCATAAAATCAGGCATGTTAAGAACATGCACACTAGTTAATCATGAACATACATAGCTAAGATGTTCATAGAAGGCATAGACTATGCTGAAAGCATAGAAGACCATAGAAGGCAAGGAACTATTTTATAATCAGGATTCAGTAAACTTGGGCAAAACACAAAGTCAAAGAAAAATGGGAACTCAAACATATCACACAATAAACACATTCCCTTTTTTTGTTCAATCACACAGTTGAGTCTGACTCTTTGCGACCCCATGGATCACATCACGCCAGGCCCTCCTGTCTTCCGTCGTGCTTTGGAGTTTGCTTAACTTCATGTTCATTGCATTGATAACATTGTCTAACCATCTCATCCTTTACCATCCCTTTCTCCTTTTACCTTCAGCCTTTCCAAGCATCGGGGTCTTCTCCAGTGAGTGCTCCCTTCTCATTTGGTGGTCAGAGTATTTGAGCTTCAGCTTCAGTATCTGGCCTTCCAGGGAACAGTCTGATTTCTTTTAGGATTGACTGATTTCATCTCCTTGCAGTCCAAGGGACTCTCAAGAGTCTTGCCTGAACCTGCACTGCTGACTGAGATGTTGACAAATGCAGAGTAAGTTCAGAAAGGAAGTTAATAAGGAGAAGCAGACAGCCTACATTTGATCTTCCCTTGGTAAGATATGTATTACTCCTGCTTTTTAAAATATCTCTTCTTCTGGTGATACTAGCCCCTATGATATTTCACTGTATCAATGTCACACATATAGAAAAGAAAAACAAATTAAAAGGGTGTTGTGTTGCCACTTAGGAGTATGCAGTCCGATACTACCGGCTTCATAAGATGCCTAATGTTTGGTTATTGAATTGGGTTGGAAATATCTGAAAATGCTGCTGTCCTCCCAACATGACTCCCAAATCTAGTGTTAACACTCCTCATAACCTTGGAATCAAGAATCTTGTTGGAGAGATAGCAGCAGCTGGAAGGAGGTTGGAGGGATATCTCATCTTACCAGCCTGACTTGCTGCTTAGGGCCCTGGGCTGCATTCCAGGCCTCTTCTGTACCTTTAAAGTTCTGTTGATGGCATCAGTGTTGGCAGAGCTCACCCTGGCCCCTGACATTGGGTGAATGCCAGTGGTTGGGCTCCTCTCAACTCTTGGAAGGCTGGGGTACAGCTCAGTGATCCAGCCAGCATTTTCTCAATGTTGAGGGTTGGATAGGATTGCCCAATAAATCTGCCCATCAGTGCATGAAATGTTGGTGGAAGCTAAAATGTATGAAAATGGGGGCTCATACTGGCATTGCAGTGGTGCACTGATGTCAGTCACAGTGAAAACTATTGGGTTAAATGTAAAAAAAATCATTTGCCTTGAAAGCACAGAAGCTTACATGTTATCTCTAATCTTTCATGTTTCTGGGTTAAGGGAAAAATGCTGTTCAAGCAAATTGCAAAGATGATCTGACTCCAATGGTAACAAGAAAAATAAATTTTACTTAACAAAAATAGAAGCACACCTTACATGACATATTCAAAATGGTTAACTTGCTTCAGCTCCAAGCCCAGGTAAGAGAAAGAAGAAGAGAGGTCCTATATAAGATGAAACACAGAAAGCAATCAATGTCCAAAGAGGCTCCACAGCTAACTGGGGCCAACTGTTAAGTTTATCTGAGTGAGGGAATTCACTTAACCCTTTCCCTCCCAGATCCTTTTGCAAGCAAAGTTACAATATTGAACAAAAATAGGGGGGAGGTGCTCATATGGGCTCTAGGATTTGCCAAAACTCTATGGTTTAATCATAGAATTTTTGTGCATCCTAGAGCAACCCTGGGGCTGGTGGGGAGGGCTCTGGTCAAAACTAAATGCTGGTAGGAATGCCTTAAATGTGTACTATACTTCCACAGTCTGCTAACCCTTTCACTCAGACACTGAAGATAATTTGTCTTTCTGGTGGTTCATGATGTCTGTAAAACTCTGCTCCAACACCACATTTCAAATGAATCAACTTTCTTCCTGTCAGCTTTCCTCATTGTCCAACTTTCACACCCATACATAATAATGAGGAATACCGTGGCATGAATTAATTTGGTCTTGATTGCTAGCAAGATATCCATACATTTAAGAACCCTTTCTTGCAACTTCATGGTTGCCCTTCCCAGTCTCAGCCTCCTTATGATTTCTTGGTTGCAGTCTCCCTATTGGTTGGTTATGTAGTCAAGGAATAGAAAATCTAGAGGAAACAACAAAATCCCCTCAAAGGAAGAAACTATAACTAAAATATTGGAAACAGCAGAGATTGACAAATTAACCTTAATCCTGAGAGGACATAACAAAGAAGATTTTTAAGACATATGGTCATGATTTTATAAATGGATAGAAGAGTACAAGATACAAAACTCTCAGACATCTAACTGAAATGAAAAGAAATAAAAGTTATATTTTTAACTATATGCAAAAGGTATATGAGTAATCTACAAGGTGAAAATAGTAATGCATATATTTAGTTACTGTATGAGAGTATCAAATAGATCAAATGATGTAAACAAAATTCCCAATAAGTGTATTTCTGTATGTTTGTCTTTGTATGTCTGTTATATAAAATAAAAAAGTTACATATAAATAAAGGAATAGAAAATCTTGAACAATTTCAATTTCTCATACAAAGACTATAAAAGGGAAGGAAGTGCATCGAAATACTAAAACTAACATGTGAAACTACAAGAATAAAGCAAGGATCATATTATCATCAAACAAACATATTGGTCTTCCTACAATTTACTAATAAAGAATAAGAGAATGACACTGAATGGCTTCTTACCATAACATAGCTAACTTAAGCCCTTTTTAACCGTATATTGGGTATATTATAGCCTATTATTTTTATACAACCAATAAACTTTCAGAGATTCATTACATTACAAAAAATCATCATCATCTCTTGTGTTTATTTTTTCCATATTTCAGCTTAACTTTGAGGGTTTGGGGAGCTGATTATCCTTTTTCAGAGTCAGAATCTTCTGGAGAGATACCAGAACTGCTTGAACTGTCCTCAAGACTTGTGATCACTTTTGTCTTCTACTCGTGTGTTGTCCTCTGTTTTTCCTTTGTCTTTAGTGGCTTCTTGTTGTTGTTCCAAGAAAGTCTTTGCTTTCTGGGCAGAGTCAATTTTCATCTTTTTGTCATTATAGTTGAATATAAGTCCTTCTGGAAATGTCCATCTGAAGGGAATGGAATGATTGTTGTATTGTCGTCTCCGTTTTCGTATCTCAAATGGAATGTCTTTCAAAAATCCTCAATTCCTCGCCTTTAATTTTCAGAGGGTTTCCAGTTGTTGCTTTCAGAATTGCATCTCTAGTTGATCTTTTGGAGAATTTTACAAATATTTCACCAGGTAGCTTGTTTTTCTTAATGAAATCAGAGTAGGTTCAATAGACCAGGTCGAAATAATTTTGTAATACATCCGCTTTAATATCTACCACTGGTGCCAATGCTTCGCTTAATATTTCTTTTACATTCTCCCCTTTCTATTCTGGGATACCTTGAAAACATAAAACATACATAGATTTCTCCATTTGCAGCTGTTATAGTTTTTCTTTATCAGAGACCCACTCTTTTCCCATGACCTCTGGTCTCTGTTTAACATCATCTGTTTTAGCATCAACTTGTTTAATAGCTTTATCTGTTTCATCTGCTCTTTTGTCTATTCCCATCAGTTGTTTCTGGAAACAGTCAAGTTTGTTATTGATGTTAGACATCTGGTCCAGCAGATGGTGCAATGCCGCTGCCATCATATTAGGGAAGTCAGTAACTACTTCTGGATTAAGAGTAGAAGCCACTGAATGGGTAGTTCCTGGAGAAGGTCTTTTTTTCAATGCCATTTTCTCTCCTCTTCCTGACATGTTTACACAAGGTAAAATCTGTTTAAACAGACCAAAAGTTCATTGATTTCACTGCACTTTATGGTATTTTGTAGCCCCTTTGCTTAATTTAAAATCCTCTTGCCGTCACCATCACTTTTATTTTCAAACTGCCACTCAAGTACTGCTACTTTTCATGGAGGGGAGTCCCCCTCTCCACCCCTCCCTCTATGTCAGCTTGATATTTTAGAGCCATTTCTCTGTTTGCCGACTCACGTAGCTTAGGGGGATTGCTTAACTCACAGTCCATTCAGTCGCTTGGTGAGTTCTTCTAACTTCAGGAAGATCAGTAACACTGGATCACTTGCCTGCTTCGTCGGGTGTGCACCATTTTGGCCTTGCAATGGCAGGACCTCTTGGGGTAAAGAAGTGCCTCAATTCCTTAGCGGTCACCTTGGAAGAGGTACCTCTCACACCCCAGGCTGAGAGCCCTCTACAAGGGCTCAATGGGGGCTCGAAATCATCCGCGTCCCCTCCCGCTCACCATAGCCTGTGGTGCCCGCATCAGAGCTCAATGGGGCTCACCCGGTCCATAAGTCGCCAAAACTGGAAGGTCAACAATTTCAATTTCTCCATTGCCAATCATAAAGTTGTATAATTCTCCAGAAGTCATTACTTTTGTGTTCTTGTTGTTCAGCTGTAATCCTGCTTTGGAACTTTCTGCTTTAACCTTCATCAGTAGTCATTTCAAGTCACTATTTTCTGTCAGTAGCGTTTTGTGTGTCGTCTCCATATCTCAAATTGTTAATGTTCCTTCCACCAATTTTCACTCTGTGTTCATCTAATCCAGTTTTCTTCATGATATGTTCTGCATATAGATCAAAGAGACAGGGAGATAAAATACATCCTTGTCTGAAACCTTTCTGCTTCTCATTTTCTGTTTCTCCATATTCTGTCCTGACAGTAGCCTCTTCTCCAAAGTACAGGCTGTGCATCAAAACAGTCAGATGCTGTGACACACACCTCTCTTTTAAAATCAACCATAGTTTTTCATGAACCACATAGTCAAAAGCTGGGCTGTAATCTGTGAAACACAGATGTATGCTCCAATAACTAATGTAAATCTGTAATATGATCTCTAGCGCCTCTTCCTTTTCTGAATCCACCCTGAACATCTGATATTTCTTATTCCATATGATAACAGTCTCTGTTGTAAGTTGTTCTCATATGATAACAGTCTCGTAGGTTTTGAGCATCACTTCACTTGCATGAGAAATTAATGTAATGATAGTTGCTGCAATTTTTGGCCTCTCCTTTTTTAGGAATTGGAATGTAAATTGGGCATTTCCAGTCTGTGAACCACTGGTTTCCCCCCACCCCATTTTTTTGGAACAATCTGGTAAGATTTTGATGCTCTGTTTCTATTGCTTGGAATAACTCTGTTGATATCCCATCTACTCCTGGTGATTTGTTTCTCCCAATTGCTCTAAATGCAACTTCACTTTCTAAAACTGTAGATTCTTCTTCAGAAGATTCTTCTCAGAAGGAATCTGTTATACTTTCATCTCTTTTGCATGGTTCTTCTGTGTATTGGTCCCATCTTTTATTTATTTAATTAATTTATTCTTTCTTTCGTTAATGTATTCCCATGTTGACCTTTCAACATGCCTAATCGTGCTTTAAATTCCTCTTTGATCTCTTGGATCTTGTGGAACAGATATTTTGTTCTTCCTTTTTTGTTATTCTCTTCTCTTTCTTTCTTTCTTTCTTTCTTTCTTTCTTTCTGCCCCCGGACAGGATTTTTTATTGATTTTTTTAACACTACAAAAAACTACAACAGAAAGGGGGAGGGGGAAACTACATATAAGGGAGAAAGTAAAGAACCCACTACTGACTAAAAACCCAAGAGAGGAGATCTTCCAACTAGCTTTTTTGCATCCAGACTTTTCATCTTTGTACTTCTTATGAACTGTGTCAAACTTTTAGAACTTTTAACCCTCCCCATTTACATTTAATTACCCAATAACAGTGCCCCCCATCATCCCCTGGAACCAAAGTTCTCAAAGGCACAATTCAGAGTCCTTCAGCCTTCTTCTCTCTTTTCCTGAGTTTGTAGGGACTTTTCGAGGCTGCTGCCCCCTGCTCAGAAAAAGAGTCCTCGCCAGATGAACCAGTTTCCAGCTCGCTGCTGGACCTGCTGTCCTCTTCTTTTTTCTCATCCTTTGACCTTCCCAGCTGCTCCTTTAGAAATTCTTGCGCTTTAAGAACAGAGTCAATCTTAACTTTCTTCTCTTTGATCTTAAATGTTACTCCTTCTGGAAATAGCCATTTGTATCCAATTGAGTTTGTTTGGAGGAAAAGCACAAGTTCTTTGTATTTCTTTCTGCGTTGCCTTACTTCAAATGGAATATCCTTTAGCGTTCTGACAGAATTCTCCCCCACCTTCAGGGGTGTCACAGCCACTGCTTTCAGGATAGCATCCCTGACGTGCCTCTTCAAGAATCTTACTACAATTTCCCCAGGCAGATTATTTTTCTTTATATATCCTGAATATGACCTATAGGCCGCATCCATGTCATTGAGTAACAATTCCGCCTTTATATCTGTTGCTGGGGCGAGTAGCTCACTCATAAGTTCTTTAAGATTCTCTCCTCTATTCTCTGGCACCCCTTGGAAGCACAGGACCATGTTGGCCTTATCCATTTGCACTTGCAGCATCTGATCTTCCAAACAAACAGTTTTCTTTTCCAATTTTTGCACTTTCTTCCTCACTTTCTGCGTTGTCTCAGCCATTTCCTTTACTTTCTCAGCATCCTGCTTCATTACTTGGATCAAGTCTGCTATTTACGTTTGTTGAGCAGTGATGCTTGTTGTTACAACTGACAGCCGCTTTTGTTGCGCTGTAATATTCGCTGTTACCACGGACATCTGCTTTTTAAAGGCATTTAGCTGTTCCAGTAGAGGGCACATGACCTCAGCCATTGCCTTCGTCATCTCACTGGTTGTTTCCGGCTTCAGGGACTCTGGTTTCGTTTTTTAAATTTTCTCTTTGTCTCTGTCCCTCTTCCCCGCCATCTTTTCCTGTTTGTTTACTTTCGCAGGAATTTTTTAAAGTCTCTGAATATGCGCTTAACTGTATAGCTCGATTGGGTGAGTATTTCTGGGCAATCGCACATTTATTCTTCCGCTCTCCCCCTTTCTCTCAGCGATTTATGCGCATGGGAGGCGTCCCTCCCCCACTCGCTTCTGCCACACCGCTGCATAGGGTAGGGAGCGTCTTTTCTTTTTAAAATTGTTTCTCAGTTGACTCACATTCATAATTGGTCTTCCAACCCTGCTTCATTGATCATTTCTCATGCCCGATCTCCTGCGCTTGACCCGGTTAGCTTCCCTTGCACCATTCGGTCTCTCGGCTGGACGAACCACTGGAGCAAGGGGGAGCCTCGATTCTCTGGCATTCAGCCATCAAAGAGGCTACCCCCTCAAAGCTCCTTGGCCAGGGTCCCTTCGCCAGGCCCCTGGGGGGGGTTACGAGCCTGCTCACCCCCTCCCTCTGCCGGAGCATGGATACACCCCCAGGAGGTCCGGGAGGTGAATCCGTGAGCATGCCGCCATCAACCGGAAGTCCTCTTCTATTTCTTTACACAGGTTATTATAATAGTTCTCTTTGTCTCTGTGTACAAGTTGCTAGAACATTGCATTTAGGCTTTTTATTCTGTTTATATCATCTTTTATTCTTGCTTCTCATCTACCTTTAGTGATTCCTCAGTCATCCACCAAGGCTCTTAATTTTGGGGGGCTACATGAATAGTCTTTCTGCATTTTCCCTTGAAAATATCTCTGGTTTCAACCCATAGTTCTGGTTCATGTTCACTCAAACTTCACAATGCAAATTTGTTCTTTATGTGATGTTTAAACTCCTCAGGAATGTTGTTGAACCTCTGGCACTTCTCATTCCATATATGGTGACAGTCTTTGTGGCAAGATTTTGAGTATGACTTTACTTGCATCAGAAATTAATGCAATGGTCCAATAGTAGCTGCAGTCTTTGACAACCCCTTTCTTTGGAATCGGAATGTAAATTGACCATTTCCAGTCTGTGGACCATTGTTTTGTTTCCCATATTTGTTGGCATATTCTTTGTAAGAGTTTGATGGACTCAGTTTCAGTGGCTTAGAATAGCTCTAGTGATATCTAATCTAGTCCTAGTGATTTGTTTCTTCCAATTGCTCTCAGTGCAGCTTTCATTTCACTTTCAAAAACTGTCATCCCTTCATCTCTTTTGTATAGTTCTTCAGTGCATTGTTCCCATTTTTTCTTTATTTTGTCCTGTTCAGTTAATGTATTTCCATGTTGATCTTTCAGCATACCTAACTATGCTTTAAATTTCTCAACCACAGTGCTTGACAAAAGATACTTTACAGATGTTTTGTGTACTTTATTTTTGTATGTTCATAGATACAATGTACGATGTCTCCCTAAAAGATATCCACTCTGATTATGTATATATATTTAAGCTTGGTACTTCATACTTGACTGAGAGGCAGTTTACGCTATTTACACCTTTAAGCCATGTGTGCAATTGTCATTAAATTTTGCCATTACCATCTCTCTCTGTGTTCTTATCTTATTTATTTTGTGAGCAATTGCAGTCTATCAAATGAAGAGATAAGAAGAAAGGAAAACTGATATTGAAAACTGAAACAAAGAAAGATGATCACAAAGGTCTAGCCATACACAAAGATAAGAAAGAAATACTTTCCCAACATTGGTTCTCCAGCTACATGAGGCATAAAAATGTCATTTTAACCGTCATATGGCATATTAAGGCTTTTCATTGGTCTAAATGTTCTCTGATGCTTAAGAGATAAAATAAAGTAATGATACTAGGTATATTATAATGGCACAAGAGTGATCCAGATTGCAGGAATCTTAGAATACTAATGTACATTGTGTCATTAATGGTTTATATATCTCAGACTGGTTTCGTTGACAGGCAAGTAATGCATTTTCTAATAAAATAAATAAAAATGGGTTTAGGTAAGGTTTCATGGCTGAGCTATACCAAGTGACGGCTCATAATCATTCCCAATACACAAAATGTCTTTTCCCCCCTGACAATTTTTTGTATCTGTTTGCAAGAGGTACAAAAATGTTATCCGCAAGGACAGGAGCTTGACTGCGACAATAGTTATATATCCTCTTTGTCAATTCCAATGATATCCCCATGAAGTTATGGTCATTTAGGGTTACCCAGTGAGGGACTTTGGGGGCATTCCTGGAGGATGAAGGGATGTCCCCAACATGATGACATCACGCAGAAGTGACATCATCATTTTGGGGACATGCCTGAATCCCAAGCGACAAATTCATTGCCATGAATTCAGGCATGCCCCCCGGTCTCTTTAAAAGCATTTAAAAGGTTCCTTTAAATGCTTTTTTGCATGCCTGAATCCCAAGTGACAAATTTACTGCTTGGGATACAGGCACGCAAGGCCCCCACTCCTCAGAAAGCATTTAAAGGACCCTTTAAATGTTTTTTGAAGAGTGGGGGCCGCACACACATGAACTCCAGGGGCAAATTCACCACTTGGAGTTCAGGCATGCATTTGGTGGCCGTCCCTCCCCCTCCCCTCTTGCAAGATTTTTTTTTTGGTGCCCCCCATAGAAGGGTATACTACAAACTACAGGTGAAAGAAAAGAAAACCTCTAAAACCCCAAGAGATAGTGGTCATTCATAATGCTTACAACCTTGGCTTATAGTACATTAGCTTATACTTGCTACCTTAAGTGAGTACATAATTCTTTTTGCTTATAATAGCATCTCCAGCAAAAATGACTATATAAAGAGCTCTAAAGAGAAATGTTTTAAAATAATTTAAAATAGGATCTAGAAAAATCATAACTCTTTTTTTTTCTTTTTTGTTTCTCAAATGATAGCTTAATTTAGGGGCGGCCGCCCCCAGTTCAAAAACTGAGTCCTTATCGGAAGGTGCCAGTGCTCCTTCTTCTTCACTTCCCTTGCTTCTGCCATCTTCTTCTTTATCCTCATCTGCTGGACCGGCATGTTGATGTAAAAATTCACATGCCTTTGCAACAGAGTCAATTCTTTCTTTCTTGTCTTTAAATTTGAAGAGGGTGCCTTCAGGGACGGCTCATCTGTAGGGAATGTTATTTTTCTGTAAAAACAGCACCAAGTCTCTGTATTTCTTTCTCTTCTTCCTTATTTCAAATGGAACATCCTTCAAGACTTTTATTTCTTTGTCTTTGATCTTCAGGTTGGCTCCATTTGTTGCTTTCAAAACTTGATCTCTTACTTGTCTCCTGGAGAATCTCACCACAATCTCTCTGGGCAGATTATTCTTTCTTATAATGTCAGAATACAATCTATATATCGTATCTATTTCATTTTGTAAAAACTCCTCTTTTATATCTGCAACTGCACCCAGTAAATCGCACATAGTCTGTTTTAGATCTTCCCCTCTTGCTTCAGGGACCCCCTGAAATCTTAAGACATAGCTTTCTTTTTCCATTTGCAGCTGTAGTAGTTGCCGCTCCTCAGTTGCTCGCTTTTTTCACATCCCCTGCATTTGCTTCTGCAGCTTTTGTGTGTTGGCATCCACTTCTTTAAGCTCTTGATCCATAAATCTTTTTAGTAGTTTCATTTAGTTGGCTTTGTTGTACATCAAATTTTACATGGAGCAATGTCATTTGCTCCAGCAGAGGGCACAGAGCCTCAGTCAGCATAGTTTGGAAGTCTTTGGTAGTGTCCTGTCAAGGACCAGAACTCGCTGGGCTGGCATTTCCGGCAGAGAATTTCAGTTTCGACTGCTTGTCCTTCTCCTCTTTCTTCGGCGCTATGTTTGGGATTTGTTTACTTTTTAGAAATTGTTATCAAAGTCTTAAGATCCTTTATAATTGCTTGGTAAGTTCTCAAAAGTTCTTTATTTTTAGTTTGCTTGGTTTTTCATTCTGCCCCCCTTTTAGTATCGTTTATCAGTCCACTTTTTCTTTCAAGGGGGAGTTTCCCCCCCTTGTTCTATTAAGGGGAGGCTTTCAGGTTGCTTTCTGGTGTCTTTGCTTATACAAACATTCACTTTTTCATGTAGATCTTGCTTTTCTTGATTAAATCACCTGGCCACCAAGCACTTGTCCCGGTGTGCTTTCCCATGTCCATTTTGGAAATCAGTGGCGGGACCATCGGGGCATGGATTGGCCCCCCTTTGCCGGCCATTTGCCAGAGGAAGGGCCCTCCTAGTGCCCCATGGCTATGGAGCCCATCACAAGGGCTCCAGGGGGGGATGCGTACAATCGCACTCCCTCCCATTCGCCGATTCACGGTCCATGTCTCCCGGAGTTCCGAGAGATTGTGGCCGCCATTAGGAAGCCAAAACCGAAAGTCCCCTCTTGCAAGATTTAAAGGACCCTCCACCTGATCGGCGGGCCACATGCTCCTGCCAATCAGTGGGAGGGCACTTCAATTCTTGCAGGAAAGGAAGGAGAGGGATCGCCACGGGTGGTCGCTCTTGGGGATGGGGCTTGGGGCAGAGCTTTCCCCACTGGCCAGCTGGTTGGGAGGATTCAGGAGCCCCTGAAACTAGGGGATCCCTGCCCCCATCTGGGGACTGGCATTCCTACAGTCATTTGACTAGTAATGCATAATGTAGATTCCTGCATGCATATTTAGCTGTGCACCCAAGTGATGCCCAGGCCTGGAAGACTAGCCTGGCGCTGCCTAGTCCCACAAATCTGGGTCCACAATGGCCCAAAGACACTGGCTCATGGAGACTGGAGGCAGGGCCTCTAGCAGCTCCAGTGGAGCTAGAAGCAGTTGCTGCAGCATCAGGACCTGCTTCTGTCAGCCAGACAAACAATTGCTGTGAAGGACAGGACCCTGATGGCTGTTCCAGGCCAAAAGGCTGGGCCTGATGTCCAGACTGCAGGCAGGCATGGGTGTGAGGCTCCTAGCACTTGCAGTGTGGCAAGCCCAGACCAAGGCATGTGGGAGGGTATAAAGGAGACATCCAATGGGAGCTAGGATTGCCAACCTCTAGATGGGTCCTAGAGCTCAGTTGTAATTCTGATAATTACGACTGAACTCAAAGTTACAGAAATCAGTTCCTCTGAAGAAAATGGCTGCTTTGAAAAGTGCAGTCTATGGCATTATACCCTGCTGAGTAACCCTCCCCAAATCCCATCCTCCCCAGGCTCTACCCCCACAACTCCAGGAATTTCTTAACCTGGAGCTGACAAACCTACGGGTCTGGTATGGTCTCAAGTGCATAAGCAGGTGGTAGTAGAGAGCAGTATGGGAGGAGGATGGAGGCAGGGCTGAAATATAAGCCCAGCCATAAAATAGGCTTTGGAAGTATGAGAAGGAGTGGCAATCTAACTTGGAGAGGGAGAAACTATAAGCTCTCATTGCCAGCAGACAGCCTCTACCTAGGAAAACTATGGCCCAGTTGTGTGGTGCCAGCCACTGGCCCAGGCCCACTTGCATGGTAGGGAACTCTCAAGGACCTGTGTGGTAGGAGTGCCACACTTTCCCCTGTACCCTCCACTCCACAATTAGGGCTTCCAGGTCCCCTGGGGGGTGGAGGTTCCCCCGCTCAAAGGGCCCCCAACCCACTGATCCAGATCTGGCTGGTGGGGGGAACCCCACCCCCGAAGTGGCAAGATCAGGCTGACATGCCCGGCGCAATGATATCACCCGGAAGTGATGTCATCACGCTGGGCACGTCGCCAGGCCACACTCTAGCAATCACTAGAGCGTTGCCCGGCGACGTGCCCAGCATGATGATGTCACTTCTGGGTGATGTCATCATGCCGGGCACGTCGGCCCGATCTGGCCACTTCGGGGGTGGGGTTGGGGGCCCTTTGAGCGAGGTAATCTCTGCCCCCCGCTACATCCAGTAAGTTACTTGGCAACCCTACCCACACTATTTCCCTTTCCCCTCCCACTGGAATATCCTCTTTCCTTTACCTGCCTCATTCTCTCCTTCTCAGCCATTCACCAATCTACCTTTTATTTGCCTCCCATCTTCAACTATATTTCTTATTTATTGATTTCACTTATACCTCACCTTTCTCCACACTGGGGACCAAGGCAGCTTACATTATTCTCCTCTTCTCCTTTTTATCCACATAACAACCCAGGGGGATAGGTTAGTGTGAAAGTCTGTGACTGGTCCAAGATCACGCAGTGAGCTTCTACAGAAAGATGGGGCTTCAAACCTGAGTCTCCAAGACTATTCTGAAGCTTTAACTGCTACACCACACTGGCTTTCATAGGGTGGCTGCTGTTGAACAGCAACTACAGCCAGGCCTAGTTGAATCATGCAAGTTGGGTGGTATCAAGTCATCCAGGGGGTACTGCCAGGCCTACGGTGGCCAGTCTCCAGGTGGGACCTGGTGATCTCCCAGAATTACAACTGAAATCCAGACAACAGTCCCCCTGGAGAAAATTACTGCTTTGGAGATTGGTCTCTGTGGCATTATATTTAGCTGAGGCCTATCATGTCCCCAAACCATGCCCTCTTCACACTCCACCACAAAATCTTCAAGAATTTCCCAACTTGGAGTTGGTAAACCTAGCCAGGCCTAGCCCAAAGGTGCCTTCCCTCAAAGGCCAAAATAGGCCTGGAAAGGGCCTTGCCTCCTCCCCTGCTTTTAACTGACAGAAGGAAACTTTGGAATGCTGTGGTTGCCTAGGAACAGCCACTGAGGGAATCTGTTGCTTAAAGCTACAGGTGCTCCTTTTACTATTTTCATATTTTTTAAGCTGCTCAGTGGTTTTTTTATTTTAGATTTTACATTTTTCTACAAACCTGGGGTTCTTTTCAGGTTTGTAGAAAGATCTGTCTTGCCTGTTCTCAACTCCAGTCACCAAATTGAAGTATCCAAAGATATCCTGACTGCACTATTAGACTATAAGATATTAATCATTTTGTCCACTTTTCTGAAACAGCAATTCACACCAAAAATTTGGTGCAGCAGTAGTTGTCATTATTTATGGTACTTAACTTGCCAAACATATTTGATCAGCTTGAAGTTCCACTAATATCAATAGGACTTATCTCCAACTATATGCATTTAAGTTTGGAATGTCAGGCTTCAGTCTTGTGTCCTCTTAAGACATCCTTAACCTCATTGAAGCCAACAGATTTAAAGTCATCTATTTATTTGATGCTTTAGAGATGAAGATAAACAGCATGGATCTCTTCCATACTTTGTAGCACTGAGCATAGAAAACATACTATGTAAAGTTAGTTCGAGGCTAAAAATGACATGCTTTATTCAGAAAATGTCTGTATGATATACTAGTCCAGCTGTATGATAACACTTCTAAAAATGAGAACAGCAATGGTGGGAAGGCAATACCAATGAAACCCTCAACTTTTATATTCATTAATTCAGGGATTAATTGATGTAAATTAGCTTTAAACAAATGCTGATTCAGTTTACTGAATTTGAAAATGGGAATATGAACCTGCCTCTCTCAGGTCCTAGTACAACAATCATACCATTGTGTCCCACTGACTTGCTCTGAAATGTTTGAAAGCCATGGAAACGACTGATTACCTGATCTAGTAATATCAAGAAATTTAACATGTTTTTGGAATGATAAAAAGAACCAAATCTGAAGTGAACTGGTGGGGGGTACCTGGACCGCATGGCCCAACTGGCCACAGTTGAAGTTATTCACCAAATCGAGAATAGTTTGTGATTCAGAGTGGTCAGAGTGGTCATGTCCAGATTACATAATGGGACAACCACAATGAGAGGACAAAGATAAACCCTAATGCACATTCACTCTGTAAGGTAAAGGTAAAGGTTCCCTTGCTTGAAAGCCAGTTGAGTCCGACTCTAGGGTTGCGGTGCTCATCTCCGTTTCAAAGCCGAAGGGCCAGCGCTGTCCGAAGACATTTCTGTGGTCATGTTGCCGGCATGACTAAACACCAAGGTGCACAAAACGCTGTTACCTTCCCACCGAAGTGGTACCTATTTATCTACTTGCAATTTCTTGCTTTCAAACTGCTAGGTTGGCAGGAGCTGGAACTAGAGATGGGAGCTCACTCTGTCATGCGGCACCCGGGTTTCGAACTGCTGAACTACCAACCTTCCACAGCCTGCAGTTCAGCGTCTTAACCACATGAGCCACTGCAGCTCCTATTCACTCTGTAGCCTTAATAAAAAATAAACAAAAAATGACTTTAAATATCTTATTATAATTAGACAGCAGGCATAGAAGCAGCAGGGATCACATTCATTGTCTTTTATTCATTAAAGCTCCTGCAGTTCTTCCAGTCCTTCCTATAGTCATCTTTGGTGTACAAAAAACCCTGTAGTGATATGATGAATCACAAAGCAAGCTTCAAGGCTGAGTGATCTTTTTGACACAGGGGTGTGGCAGCAACAATGCATGATAATTGCTGAACTGAAAGGTCTAGGAACATGCTAATGTACTTCAACTATAACTGAATAATTCATTCATTTAGCCCCATTGTCGACAAAGGGATATTGAAGATCTTTGACACAAAATTGCATGGCAAAAAGGGGAAAAAAACCCAAAAGATTCAAAACATCATAATAAACCAGTTAAAATTGTAGAGATGCTAATGCTCTGCATTTAGTGTCTAGTGCAGATTTCAACTGAAGCATGATTAAAATCAAATTTCTCTATCTTAGCAAAGAGGATACTAAATGAATACCTTTGGTGCAATGGGCAATCTCCTATACTTTCAGTATAGCTGAGGTACACAATAATCAGCACTTCTATATGGCTCAGGGATTCTATACATTGGTGGAATGAAGCCAGGTTTTGGGTACTTTTTTAAAAAAAAATCACACAGAATATCTGACTTGGAGAGGCCTTTGTGAACATCCGAATAATATTGGGAAATAATCTGATGCAGCCAGTTCAGTTCCTAGCCTATAGGGCTGGGGTACTTCTTTATGCCAGTCCCAATCCTGGTCCCACAACGTTCTATGAGTGCCAAAATAGGTTGGCCACATGAAGTGCCCATCAGATGCTGTGCCTGGAACCCACCCACAGAGCCAACCTTCCCTTTACCTCAACGGCAGTCGAACAACCATTGAGCCGTTAGGAGAAGACCAGCGAGGAGCAGCCATGCTGTTTGTTACGAGAAGATCAGCAAGGAGCAGCCATGCAGTTCGCTTGCCATGCAGGAGGTAGGGTCTCTCTTCCAACCCCCCCAGCTGCCTCCAAGCCCCTCCGCTACTTCTCCCACCCACCCAGAGAGCTGGACGGGTGTCAGAAGCCCTCCAAGGCCGTCCCCCACACCACCTTCTCCCGCCCACCCAGAGAGCCAGACGGACGGGAGAACACCTCCAAGCCCCCCCCCCCCACGCCTGTTCTCCAGCAGGCAGCGCGCAC
>NW_015170276.1:2506302-2523753 GCF_001447785.1 Gekko japonicus
ACCCAGAGAGCCAGACGGACGGGAGAACCCCCCCAAGCCCACCCCCCCCACGCCTGTGCTCCAGAGGCCAGGTCTACCCACCCCTTTCTACTATCTTCGTAGACCTGGCCTCTGGAGAACAGGTCTACCCAGCCCATTCCACTATCTTGGTAGACCTGGCATCTGGAGAACAGGTCTACCCACCCCATTCAACTGTATTGGTAGGCCTAGCCTCTGGAAAACAGGACTACCCACCCCATTCCACTATAGAGCCCAGGTCTACCAATAGAGTGGACTTGGGGGGGGGGGAAACCTGTTCTCCAGAGGCCAGGTCTACCAAGATAGTGGAAGGGGGTGAGTAGACCTGCCCTCTGGCCCACCAGCCTCTCGGGCGGCTGGGGGGAGAACACTTCTGGTGGTCTTCGCTCACCAGGGACTCAGGCGGCCGACAGGCACCAGGAACGGGGCGGGGCCCTGCAGCCGCATGGCCAAGCTAGTGCCCATTGTCTTCAATGCTACAACGAGCCTGATTCCTAGTTTCCCTTATAAATAAAAGTCAAATGGTGGTGGCACTTCTCTAAAACATTCCACACGCTCCAACATCAGTTCGCTCTCTGATCTATCATTCAGAGGGTCTCCCTATCCACTGGCTGCTTTGCCTGAGTCCTGCCTCCAACATTCTAAACATTTTGCTTTTCCTCCTCCCCCCATAGCCAATCAGAACACAGAGGTTATTTGCATATGCAGCTTCATTGGCCTTTGCCTCGGAACACAGAGGTTGTTTGCATATGCGACTTGATTGGCTTTTGCCTCTAACATTCTAAACAGTTTGCAGTTCTGAGGTAAAATGTGTCCAATCTCCAGGTGAGGGCTGGGTATCACTCAGAATTACAATTGCTTTCCAGATGGCAGAGATCAGTTCCCCTGGAGAAAATGGTGGGCTCTGTATCCTTAAATGCTGCTGAGGTGGCCCCCATATGACAGCCAATGTGACGTAGCAGTCAGGGCTTCAGAGCATGAGAGAGGTTGCAGGTGTGTGGGGGGTGGTGGAAAGCTGAAGAGTGAGGGGAAATAAAGGTAGGTTGATAATTGGCTGGGAAGGAGATAGGTTGCCAACTCCAGGTGCAAAATTCCTGGAGATGTGAGGGATGGAACCTGGAGAGGGTGAGGTTTCAAGAGGCATGGGACCTCGGACAGGTACAAAGCCATAGACTCCACCCTCCAAACCAACTATTCCCTTCTGGGGAACCATCGTTGCCAATCTCCAGGTGAGGACTGGAGATCACTCAAAATTACAACTGTTCCTTAGGTAGCAGAGATCAGTTCCTCTGGACAAAATGGTTGACTCAGTGTCATGATACCCTGCTGAGCTAACCCATCATTGGCTCAAGAAGCCTGGTGGGCTGTGGAGGCAGTGCACTTAGTTGCTGGAGCTACATGTGGAGGATGAGGATGAGGCTTTGGTACTGTTTTACATGCAGGTGAGGATAACAATGTCAGCAATAATATTAGAGCTAAGTTTGGAACCAGGGTATGTTTGTCCAAAGTGCTTGTAGCCAAGGCAGGATGCTTGTACCAATATGCACTAATCCAGGGACGTTTATTTGATATGGATCAGCCATTAATAAATTTGTTTACCCACATCCTGGTATGTTGTGCCTTTATTAGAGGGTAGTGGTACTATGTTTGATGGACATGCATAAAAAGGATAAAAATATGTGAGCAAGGAAACATAGCTAAGAAATACCAGAAGTTAGGAGCAGAGAGTAAGTTCCTTCCTATAGACATGGTAATAGGAGGGATGTTCTACAGAATAAAAAGAACTGAGGACAGCATGGGGGAGAGGGAAGGAATCTTGGAGTATTGTTTCAGCTGCCAAAGGAAGGTTTCTGCAAGGTTTAAAGGCCCACTCTTGGAGAAACCCAAGATTAACTTGTGGATAAAGAGTATATTTTAAGATCATTTGCTATAGCTTTTTACCCTTCATAATAAATATCACAATGTTAACAAACAAGATCAGGAGCTATCCTTCTGAAAAAGGCTATTGCCTAACTAATACAGAGTGTGTTAATCAGTGGGCTCAGATTCTATAAACTCTGCATAGGATTGCTTTGTAAATTGTTTATAACACTAGTCATTCGACCATTGTAAAACCAGAGAGTTGGTCAGAAATATAGAAATGGCCACATGCAGTCTGAAAATATGGGAGAAACAAGTAGGGACATGTCAATAATCCTTAAATGGTCCTTAAATCATGCTTCATCTAGACTCAGTCTCAGTTGTATGATTGTTTCGAACCATTATTTGTCCAATTTTCTCCTCCAAATGCTGAAAATATTCACCGTTTTATCTGGGAAAAATTTGGGGTACGCCAAGAACTGTATTCACAAAAAGCCTTTATGTTTTTGGATACATCCTGAAATAAAAATGTGGAGCAGTATATATTTAGCTATCTGATTCCAAGTATTCCCACCATGCTTTGTAAACCATCATTTTCTGAACATAATGTAGGACTTGTATTTATCCCCTCCTTCAAACATACTGGAGTGGGTTATGCCCACCATGAAGCACAAATGACTCCATTGAACAACTATGCATAGTTTGAATGTTTCTAGTATTACACACATAGTATTACACAATGTGTACACTTAAATACAGGAGAAATCAGAATCAGATTATCATCATTATAATCAGTTCCCTTAAAATCACTCCCAGAATTGTCCTGTTTAGAACCTTTATGAAATGCCAAAAAATTGTCATATAATTCAAGTGGCAGTTTCCAGGATCTGTTATATGGTTACCATTACATCATAATTATGTGTGTGCAAAACTTATCCTTCTACATACCTTAGATAGAGGCTTGTGTTAGCCATCTTGTCAATAGTAAAAACTACCAGTAACATAGATTAAAATGGGGGAGGACAGAAAATTATAACGATCTTTAATAGCAAAAGATTCAAGTAATATCTAATTTAATGTATGGAATAAAGTTCATATCCATAAATTATCATCAGAACAATAGAATCTAAGATGATTTATAAAAATTAAAACTGGGCAGACCTGCAGAATTTTTGAATGAGAGGAAGTTTCACAATGAGAGTGTCCAATCTCTTTAATCCAATCTCAGCTATCACCCAGTTCTTTTTGCATCTTGACTTTAACTAGCCCTTCCTGGCAACTAACCCGCCTCTACCGTCTCTCTACGTCAGAGGTCATTTTGGGGGGGATCATGGGGGATTGCAGTTCCCCTGGGTGAGGTACGGGGGGCGGAGCACATGACGAAGCCTCGCCCCCTGCTTCTGGCCGCCCCGCTTCCGGCCCTCATTAGTGGAGCGGCAAGGCTGGCGGCGGCGGCCGGGACTGTTGGGGGCGGGGTGTGTGGCCTTATGACACACTTCCGGTGATGTCAGGGGGTGTGGCCTTATGACACACTTCCGGTGATGTCAGGGTGTGTGGCATATGCTAATGAGTTATGCTAATGAGTTCCCCTAGCTCTTTTTCTACGAAACGACCCCTGCTCTACGTATATGTAAGGCTTGAGGAAAACTGTTTGAATGTATCTGATGAATGTATCAGAATGTATATCCAGAATTAAACTTTATTGGTCTTAAAGGTGCCAATGGACTCAAATTTTGTTGTATTCACAGAATGATTAAAAAAAAACAACCTAGTGCAGTTCTGACTGCAGCCACGATGGGTGCAGGGAAGGCAAAGCACAGTAAACAAAACCAAGCCTTTTGGCAAAGTTTTCTAGGAGGTTGAGAGAAACCCCTGGTTGATCAGATCATATTAAACCATTAGGCAAGCCAGGATTGGAGCAAGGCAAGACTAGCCAGGGCAATGTACAGTCGATGCCAGGATGTAGCCTCCTAACAAGGTCTGTGTTTTCCTTTTTCCTTTAGTTCCACTCAGTTTCTGCACAGCTGCAGCCTAGTTAGTGCGTGGTAGCAAAAAAACTTTGGAAAAAAACACTTTTGTTGTCTTCTTTTTTACATTTCTCTCTTTTACACACTTTTCTCCTTCTTCAATTTGCTCTCTTCCTTTCATGATCTGTTATTCATTTATCCCCACTTCTAATTTTTCTTCCTCCTCTCATAATTTTCAGTCTCAACTTCTCCTAAATTATGCTCGTTGGCAATTTAGAACATATTTAATAGTAGTATAGGGGCAAATCTTTGTTAATATTATGATCAGAAGAGGAGAGTTAATATTTACCCATAATCTATCAAAGTAGTAAAAGGATGCTTCTCCTCTCCTCCACCCATAACATGCATGATAACAAATGTTAATCTGCCTCAGTGTTTTCCTTTGTTTTATCCTCACAACAGCCATGTGAGGTTGGTTAGGCTGAGTGTGTAATAGGTCCAAAGTCACCCAGCAAGCTTCTGTGGCAGACTGGGGACTCGAACCTACTTTCTCAGACACTTTAACCACTACACAAGCTTGACTTCCATTGCAAACAGCATGGGGGATCTGGAGATAATCTGAGCCAGGATATTCCAATTCTTTTCCTTTATGGCCCTGGAACTCCTATGATCATCCTGAAGCTGGTGACCCATTCTGAGATTCCTAGTTTTATTTTCTGAGTTATGCCTGCCACAAAAGGACAGATAGATGGATTTGTGAATCTGTTTATTATTATAGATGCATGGTAACAGCCAGCCAAGTGATTTGTTTTATTATGAGATTTGATTTGGATCAGGGTCATATGGGCGGAAGGGGGAGATGGAATCTTTGTTTGGGGCCCACGGTGGCTCTTGTCAGCCCTGGTGGCTACTGACATCATTACCTCAGACAGCAAAACATTGTGAGACCACTGTATATTGTTCATGATAATACCAAGGCTTTTCGGCCATTGTATTCACTTCTCATACATTTTAATATGTATATATACTGCCTTCAGCTACTCAGGAAGAATAGCTAACATATTTTTTAAATGAATAGAACAAATAATACTGAGGACTGTATCTTCTTTTCTGATAGCCTTTCTGTGGTGAAAAGATTTGGCTTAGGTTTAAATAAGTAAAATGTTGATATCTTCATTATGCAAGAACATTTCCTCATATTAGTTTAGCATTCAGAAGTATTTTGGCAATCAGATTATTTGTGCCAATGTATTTCTTAATTGAAATATAATTTAATCAAGAGTACACTGTGCCCCGTAGCAAAAGGCTGGGGTGCCGTACTGAGATCTCATGCCATTATATTATGGTTAATTAAGGCCCATGGGCAATGGGATCTTCTTAATTAAGCTTCATGCATATAAATTATTTTTAAATAAAATTACAGAAGTCTGTAATTAAGCACAATAACTATTTATTTTTCCCTTAATGCTTACACAGCTTTTTAATACCCTTTTCTATGAAACAACTAGAAAAATTGGTGGGGGGGGGGACTAGAAGTAGGTTAAATAGCCAGGAAGGAGAAGTGCACAGATAAAATCTGAAATGATTTGTACACTGAAATGGCTCCATCATCACTGAAGCTTGGTTTGGCCAGATACCAATTGCCATTATTATTCTAGGGCTCTACATACTTAGCAAGACATGTTGGTGCTCTGGTAGAAAACCCTTCACAGAATACGGAAAATCTCTGCTCTGTCTAGGGTACGGCTACAAATGGAAGACTAGGGGTGTCTCTGGAAGTGACAGCATGCCATTGCCGATGGAAATTAAAATTTGTCACTTACTCTTGAAGCACCAGCAGGAACATGGCAACCCTAGCTTTATTCTGTATCACCACTGCATGTGTTAGGATAGAAATGAAACATTATGGTATAGGTAGGGGACAAATTTAGTGAATGACCTAGATTTTCATGTGCCTAAGCCTCTGTATGACACAGAGGGATGAGGGGTGTGCAACACTCGCCCATGCAATTGTCCAGCAAGAAAAATCTCTGATCAGCCAGGCCTAGATATTACATTACAACAGTATCCTGGTTAACAAAGCAGTACCTTATCCCTACTACATTTCAAGTCCATCCCTGCAACTGAGTGCTCAGAGACTCTATTATAAATGGAAGGCCATACATGGTTCTTTCTGGCAATAGTTGTGTGAGCACCACATATTTCTAGTAACAAAATTCTTCATCAAGAAAAACCAGCATGAATTTTGATGCTGCTGACTCCTTCCATCAGTCTTCCATACTTAGGATATTTTGCACTCTGGACCATAGAAGTTGTAGACTGTCATTCAGTCTTCACGAGGGATGGGCATGAACTGGATGACAAACTAAAGTTCATCATGAATTTGCACTGGTTCATAGTTTGCAAGGCAATGTTCATCAACTGAATAACTGCCATGAACTTTCATGAACTTTGATGCCGTTCATGGTGGTTTGTGGTGGTTTGTGAAGAGCATAAGAATATAAGAGAAGCCAATGTTGGATCAGGCCAATGGCCCATCTAGTCCAACACTCTGTCACACAGTGGCCAAAAATACCAAATGATATCAGGAGGTCCAGCAGCGGGTTCAGGACACTAGGAGCCCTCACACTATTGACCCCCCCCAAGCACCAAAATACAGAGCATCACTTGCCCCAGAGTCCCTATCTATACCTTGTGGCTAATAGCCACTGATGGACCTCTGCTCCATATACTTATTTAATTCCCTCTTGAAGCCGTCCATGCTTGTAGCCACCACCACCTTCTGTGGCAGTGAATTCCATGTGTTAATCACTCTTTGGGTGAAAAAGTACTTCCTTTTATCTGTTCTAACCTGACCGCTCAGCAATTTCATTGAGGGCCCACGAGTTCTTGTATTGTGAGAAAGGGAGAAAAGTACCTCTTTTTCTTCCTGCTCTATCCCATGCATAATCCTCGATCATCTCACCCCTCAGCCATTGTTTCTCCAAGCTAAAGAACCCCAAGTGCTTTAACCTTTCTTCATAGGGAAAGTGTTATCAACCCTTTTATCATTCTAGTTGCCTTTTTCTGCACTTTTCCCAAAGCTATAATATACTTTTTAAGGTGTGGTGAGCAGAACTGTACATAGTATTCAAAATGAGGTTGCACCATTGATTTATATAGGGGCATTATGATATTGGCTGATCTGTTTTCAATACCCTTTCTAATAATCCCCAGCATAGCATTGACCTTTTTTAATGCAGTCACACACTGTCTCAACATTTTCAGTGAGTTATCCACTATGACTCCAAGATCTCTCTTGGTCAGTCTCTGCCAGTTCGGACCCCATCAATGTGTATTTATAGTTAGGAGTTTTGGCTCTAATGTGCATCACCTTGACCTTGGCCACATTGAACCCCATTTGCCATGTTGACACCCACTCAGCCATCCTCAACAGATCTCTTTGGAGTGCCTCACAATCCTCCTTGTTTTTCACCACCTTAAACAACTTCGTATCAGCCACAAATTTAGCCACTTCACTGCTTACTCCCAACTCCAAATCATTAATTAACAAGTTAAAAAGCAGTGGACCCAGTACTGATCCCTGCGGTACCCCACTGCTTACCACCCTCCACTGAGAATATTTCCCAATTATACTCACTATTAATTAGCCAGTTTTTGATCAAGAAAAGGACTTGTCCTTTTATCCCGTGACTATTGAGTTTACTTAGGAGCCTTTGATGAAGAACTTTATCAAAAGCTTTCTGGAAGGCAAAGTAAACAACATGTATTGGGTCTCCCTTGTCCACATGTTTGTTCACCCCCTCAAAGAACACTAACAGGTTAGTAAGACAAGAACTTCCCTTACAGAACCCATGCTGAGTCTGCCTCAATAGGTTTTGTTCATCAATGTGCTTACTAATTCCATCCTTAATAACAGTTTCCACCAATTTACCTGGTATCAACGTCAGACTGACTGGCCTGTAATTTCCTGGATCTCCTCTGGAACCCTTTTTAAAGATGGGAGTGACAGTAGCTACCTTCCAGTCTTCAGGAATGGAGGCTGATTTTAATGAAAGTTTACATATTTTTGTCAGGAGATCCACAAGTTCAAATCTGAGTTCTTTCCAAACTCTTGGATGTATGCCATTGAGGCCTGGTGATTTATCAGTTTTTAAGTTGTCTATCAGTCGTAGGACCTCCTCTCTTGTCACTTCAATCTGACTCAGGTCTTTCAACACCCCTCCCGAAGTCAGCAGTTCTTGATTGGGCAAGCACTTCTCATCTTCCACAGTGAAGACAGAGGCAAAAAATGCATTCAGCTTCTCAGCCATTTCCCTATCATCCTTCACTACTCCTTTTACCCCCTTGGTCATCCAAGGGCCCCACTGCCTCCCTGGCTGGTTTCCTGCTTCTAAAGTATTTGAAAAAAGTTTTATTGTTGGTCTTTATGTTTTTCAATATATGCTCCTCATATTCTCTTTTTGCCTGCCTGATCACAGACGTGCATTTTATTTGCCACAGCCTGTGTTCCCTTTTCTCAGCTTCACTGAGACTAGCTTTCCACCACTTAAAGGAATGCTTAAAGTTAAAAGTGGTTGTGTCAGTCTTTTTGGCCAATTCCCTATTTATACAAATGTTGAACTCAATAACATTATAGTCACTGTTCCCAAGTGGTGCAATCACTTTTACATCTCTCACAAGGTCTTCGGCATTACTTAGGAACAAATCCAGGATCGCCTCTACCCTGGTAGGTTCTGTGACCATCTGCTCCATAGCACAGTCATTGAGAGTGTCTAGAAACTCAATTTCTTTTTCCTGACTAGAACACATATTGACCCAATCTATGTGTGGGTAGCTAAAATCACCTATTACAACACAGTTATTTTGTCTAACCGCTATCTTTAATTCATTCATCGTTTTATAACCCTCCTCTATCTTTTGAACTGGTGGGCAATAACAAACTCCCAGACCAATTTCACACAAGAGCTGCGCCGTGGTCGCGTTTCTCTTTGCCCTGCTTCTATTGGTCAATTTCCCACTCAAAGCCGCGTGGCCGCATTTTGACCTGCGGCTTTGTTCGATTTTCCCCGTGGTTTTCTGATCCTCAAAAAACAGGATCAGCCATGCATTGAGACTCCTGATCTGTGCCTGTCTTTCCGACCCTGCGCGTGGAACAGGTAGCACTTCTGAGGAGGCTACCTTGGAGGTCCTGGCCTTGATTTTCCTGCCCAGCAGCCTAAATTTCTCCTCCAGGACCTCACAACTGCATTTCCCCACATCGTTGGTGCTGACATGCACCACGACCACTGGCTCCTCCCCAGCACTATCTACCAGCCTATCTAAAACACGCGTAATGTCTGCCTATATGTGGTATGTTAAAGATAATCTACAAAAGTCCTTTACAAATCACATAACAAGAGGACCCTTAATGCAAATATGGAGACAGATAAAGGTTAAAAACTATGAAAAAATACCCAAATGGATCTCACCCATAGAAGCATTTGTGATGCCATCGTTAATGACAGAGGAAAAAAATATAGCATATAAGAACTTATTGGACGAACAGAATGAACTTAAATCCTGGGAAAAGTTGCAAGCAATGCATATAAAACTTTCAATATGGGAAAAGAACCAATTAATTTCAAGATATACTAGAGACAAAAAATCAGGCTTTTATGATACAGATACACAATTTGATAAAATATGGTTACGAGAGACGGGAAAACAGATTGGAAAAACTTATAAATTCCTTTTAGAAGAAGAGTTAATAAATGACTGGGAGAAACCCTTTATGATTAAATGGGAAAGAGACTTGGGCCGTAAGCTTCAGAAAGAAGAATGGGAAAAATCCTGGGCATCAATTAAATTACTAAGATCAATATCTTACAAAGAGAATATAATAAAAATGAATTACAGGTGGCACTGGACGCCAGACAGGCTACAAAAATGTTACCCAACAGTATCTGGAAGCTGTTGGAGGTGTAAAAATAATAGGGGAACATATTTTCACATCTGGTGGAATTGTGGAAAAATACTTAGATTTTGGAAAACTATCAAACAGTTGATAAAAGACATCACAGAAATAGATTTGCCTTTAGACCCAGAGATCTTTCTATTAAATGTAACACCCAATGATATCAAATACAATGAAAAATGTATTATTCTTTATCTGCTCACAATGGCAAGAATATGTATTGCAAGAAATTGGAAAACAGATACTATACCAAATAGGGAAGAAATGATTGATAAACTTTTTGAGATAATGGTAATGGATAAGTTGAACATGATGTTGGCTGGAAAATTAGAAGATAAATTTAACCAGAAATGGCATAAAGCCATAAAATGGTATGAGGTAAATTTGTAAAACCCCCAACTATAAACATAAAGGAAATGTATGTATGAATGTATGATGGAAAACTGAAAATAAACGTTATAAAAAAAATAAAACACGCGTAATGTCCACTACCTTCGCACCAGGCAGGCAAGTCACCATACGGCCAGTATGCGGTTTCGCCACCCAGCTGTCTACCTGCCTAAGGATCGAATCACCATCTACCAAGAGCCCCCCTCCCACCCGGCCCAGGGATGGTTCCTTGGTATGAAAGGATACCCATTCACCAGCTGAAGAAGAAGTCCCTTCTGAGGGCACATTCCCCTTATCCTCAGCATGGTGCCGAGTTTCCCCTTGACCCTCATGCTCCCTGACAGCAGCTGGGCTGCCAGATCCAGAGTGGGATATATCTAACAAGTCCCCAAGAGTCTTCTCTGTGCACCTGACTGTCTCTGCTTCTCCAGGTCAGCCACCTTGGCCTCAAGGGAGCAAACTTGTTCCCTGAGAACCAAGAGCTCCTTGCACTGAGCACACACCCAAGACTTCTGCTCAGTGGGCAGATAGTCATACATGTGACACTCCACGCAAAACACTGGGTAGCCTTCAACCCCCTGTTGGCATTCTGTCTTCATAACTGCTTTTAAAATAATCAAATATAATCCCCCTTTTAAAACCCTTTTGTATTTATGTGGTTCTCCTTGTCAAAGTCTACTTACCTTATTGGGAACACACAGAGACTAGGGCCTTGGCTTTCTGGCTCTTCCTGGGCTTCTTACAGAGCCCCTAATCTAAGAGTCCCTAGGCTAAGAGCCCTTTAGCTCGCTCTTCGGCTCGTGCCTCTGGCAAGGTGCTGCCTTAAATAGAGGCCTCCCCCAGGAAAGGGTGGGGCAGAAGCTATTCAAATTCACCCAGGCAATTTACATTCAAATTTACATTCAATTTACATTCAATTTACATTCAAACAATGACCCTTCCTCACCTTATCTCAAGCAGTCAGGACTCTGCAACAACTCTAATCCCTTCCACACACTCCCAAACACAGTCCTGTCACACAATACCCTCAGCTAAATCCCCTCAGTTGAAAGCAAGCAAAAAAAACACACACTCACCCCTCTAGCAGCTCTGTCTCCTGCTCCTGCTCAGAGCTCAGCTGCTTTCTGCTCTTCATGAAACCCCTGCTTTCTGCTCCTCATGAAAAGCAGAGGAGAACAGAAAGCAGGGGTTTAAACTTTAAATAGCTCATGAAGCAGTTCAGTTCACTAACCAGCCTCCCAATTCATATTGGTTCATGGGTCCATTTGTGGTTCAGCCACAAACCATGAACTGAACTACAAAAATGCCCATCCCTAGTCTCCACAAATGGTCGGTCTTTAACGATATTTCCCAATTAACGTGTGAAATAAAAGAATCAGAAAACATTTTAAGCTTTCTCTGTCCTGTTAATAACTGTTACAACATACTTTCACCATGCATGTTTGGTAGCATGTGGGTTGTCCTCTTATGTTCTATAATGTGCTGAACTGGAGAAAAACAGAATTTAGAGCCAGATTATGCAATTAGCAGACTTAAGTGGTACACGTTTTCCTGTTTGCAGGGAGGGTTTTTTAAGCACAGCAGCGTTCATATATGTATGTATGCACTTGCACACTAAATTGATAAAGTCCAGGACAGCACTCAATTCCACTGATCATTTAAATTATCCTACAGTTCTGAAGGCCCTGACCTGGATAGCCCAGGCTAGCTCAATCTTGTTAGGTCTCAGAAGCCAAGCAGGGTTTGCCCTGCTTAGTATTTGGATGGGAGACCACCTAGGAAGTCTAGGGTTGCTACGCTAGAGGAAGGCAATGGCAAACCACCTTCGAATGTCTCTTGATAACTCCAAGGGGTTTCCATAAGTCAGCTATATCTTGATTGTACTTTCCAAGACCTCATGACTGACATGTCAAATGTAGCATAGCCAAAAATATGTGGCTATGCTACACTTGGCATGTCAGTCACGAGGAGAACCTTTGAATTTTGATGGACTGACAAACCTATACATCATTATTTATTACACTTGTTTACATGTATCAATAAAGATTTGTTCATAGTGCCTACTTTGTACCCTACAGCTGTGTACTTGGTACTTTCTTTAGAGATCTATTAGTGGCTGAGCTACTGCCTCTTATTGCTGCTTTCCAACACCACCACCACAGTTCTGAGGCAGAGACAGCATCAGGTGAAAGGGATTCCTATTAAAATAACTTATATCTGTACTTTCCCCCCCAAACGGCTGGAGTGTATCATTTTTATGATCGAAATTGCCTCTGGATTAGGGCTGTTACTTTCCCCATGAGGAGAACATATAGGTATCCCTGTAGGTAGCAGTTCCAAGGAACAGGAGATTCAGATCACACAAAAACTGCAGCACTGACCAGTGTTCCCTCTAAGCTGTGGAGTCTTGTGAGCAAAAATTCTACTTTGTGAGCTACTGGCATTAAAGTTGTGAGTGAGTGGTTTGGCTACTGCATAAATTAGTTTGCTCTGGAGCCCTCCTTCCTGAGCCAAGACAAAAATGTGTGAGCTGGAGGCTAAAAAACTGTGAGCTAGCTCACACTAACTCAGCCTAGAGGGAACACTGGCACTGACCCAGATAGGACCTTAGGCAACTCCAGTGCAGAGAGTTTTTTGTTTTGCTTTGCTTTAATGAAGGATTCATTCAGCTCACTCCTACCGTTGCAAATAGTTAACCATAGAGGTGGATCTAGATGTGACATTGATCACAAGAATGCTGCTGCTGCAAATGACAAATCTATTATGAATTCTCCTGCCCCTCTCCATCCTGTGTGCTATAATGTATCATCTTGTGCATTTCCTTGCTTCTGTGTCACATTATTGGATATCACAGGGAGGAGAGGGTAAGAAGCAAAACAGGGTGACATTATTCCCCACCACGTCTTAACTATATGGAGAGAAGACAGGAACTCAAGGTATTGGGCTTTTCCATGACAACCCTGAAATCTCATTCCATTTGGAATGCCTAAGAAATTCTAGGAAAGATTTTCAGAGTAAATGGCTTATGTGCTGTAATGTAAAATAGGGCAATTGGCAGATGAAAATTCAGCAAGGAGCCAACGTTCTGTTAATTTGGGACTCTTTTTAATAGTTGGTTAAACTGGAGGGTTTTTTTTAAAAAAAAATCTCCTAGGAATAAGCTAATGCTTTTATTTCTAACAAAAAGTAAAAGGAAGAATTCAACTAATATCTTGCACGTTCTTCTAAGATGTTCCTTGAGGTCAAATTCAACACTGCTAAGCAGTAGTAATGGGTTTTGTTAATGCAATAGTTTCCATAAAAATAACACTTTCAACATTCTAGCTCACACATTCCCATCATGATTTAATGGTTTTATTCCATGCAATGATGGACCATGGTGTCCAAGTCAGTTTATATCTTATGACAAACTTGATGTTGCCAGTTGATTAAAACACACAGACACCTGTCCCACCAAACATCTTATTTTTTTAAGTTGGTTTTTTTTAAAAGAATGTACCTTAAAATGAATTAAACACTCGAGCCATGCAACTGTGTTCTCACCATCTAAATCCCCCCCACATCTTGAGTAAGTGATTTGCAGCTGATTATCAGGGACAGTCAAAGCCTGTTTGATGCCTGAATTAAAAACTATTCAAATGCCTCCCTCATTGTACTAAAAATAGAATTTAAAAAGTAAATCATTAAACATTTTCTTGAGATGTATTTGTTTACCCCACTAACTGTAGAAGTCAGCCCTGACAATGGTTTTTAGTAATGAAAACAAGAAATGAAGGATTGAAGTAAAAAAAAAACCCCAGCTAATTTCTGTTTCAATATTTGTTTTCATTTGAAAGTGCCTATACTTTTGATTGATTTCCCTGCATTCCTCCTTTTATTGTTTGTTTTTAAATTGTTACTCCCATTAGAGACTGCACAAAGTGCCATAGGACTATTTATATTTGTTGCAACAGACTACAGTGACTACCTTTCTAGAATTCCACATTCATTTATTTACATTTATTTATTTATGTACTTATTTAGTTAAGAAGGAGGAGGAGTCTCAGAGTGGCTTACAATCACCTTCCCTTCCTCTCCCCACAACAGATACCCTGTTAGGTAGCTGGGGCTGAGAGAGCTCTGAGAGAGCTGTGATCAGGGGTCATTTCCTGCAGGAGCGCACAGAAGTGGAGCTCCAGCTGTAAGGAGCTCAGGGGGTGGGCACATGCAAGAAGCCCCACCCCCTGCTCCCAGCAGCCCTCAGTCAGGCCACGAGGAGCAACAAGCAGCCAGGTAAGTTGCAGAGGCCCACCTCCCCCGGCCTGCCTTCAGGTACAAGCTCTTCGTCCACTGTGAGGGCAGATCTGTGTGTCCCCCCCCCCACAGCTAGCAATCCAAAACATCCAGTGGCACCTTTAAGACCAAGTATCATTCAGGTACAAGCTCTCCCTCCTCTGTGAGAACAGATCTGCACGTTCCCACCCCCAATAGCTAGCAATCCAAAACAGTCCAGTGGAGCCTGAGCAGTGGGTGTTGCCTTCTGACACGCTTCCAGTGATGTCAGGGGGAGCGGCATATGCAAATGAGGTATGCTAATAAGTTATGCTAATAAACTCCTGCACCTCTTTTTCTACGAAATGACCCCTGGCTGTGATTAACACAAGGTCACCCTGCTGTGGCTTCATGTGGAGGAGTGGGGAATCAAACCCAGTTCTCCAGATCAGAGTCCTGCCTCTCTTAACCACTTCACCAAACTGGCTTACTTTGCTAGCTTGCTTGATTACTTAATGTATAACCTGTCTTTCTCCCCCAGTGGGGACCAAAATGGTTTACCTTATTTTTCATTCCCTAGCACAAACAGATGTGACAGAGTGGTGTAGTTTCATATCCAGTCTAGAAATACACACAGATTATTCCCCTGCACCAAAAACATAATAACTGTCATTTTGCTGATCTTTCATAGTTTGGGCTGAATACAGGCGCCCATTTATTTTTGCTGCCCCCAACAAGTGAGATGATAAAGCCAATAATTCATATGATTCATATGTTCAATGGAGTGGAAATGGGGAAAACCCTTACACACTTGAATTCCCACATGTGAGGATCTCTGGACAAAGACCATTGTCTACATACAATGGACACTAAGAAAATAAAGTGGTGGTTGTTTTTAGATCCTTTCTAATTGCAATGGTTGCTTTCATACTAGCCTTTTTCTTCAGAACTGACATCATTGGTCTCCTAAGTTATTGTAGAGAATCTACATCATTCTCCAAATATTGCTTTACAGGGATTAACCACCCAGGCCAGTCCAGGAATGAGAGGGAATTCTGTACTTTTCAATACATTAAACAACAAACCCAGAGGTAGGCTATACCCTCTCGGGTTATCAGAACAATGTGCCACCAGAACCTCTTTTCACTAGTCCCCGCCTTTCCTAAGGGAGAGATTCCAACCCTTAGTTAGCATCTGGGATTTAACACAATAGCAACACTACCCAGAGGTGCACACTCTTACCAAGGTAGCATATGGGGTGAGTGTTAGGCACAAGATTTTAGACTTGGAATCCAGTTACAACATCAAAACCAATTTAGCAATAAGGAGGATCTTTATTCAGTACAGCGCTTAGCATAGACTAACAGAGATTACAAAAATAACAAAGGCTAGGGCTGTTTGCCTTAACTAAACATTAATGATTCATAGTTACCACATCAGGAGTATTCATCAGTCCGAGATAGTCCCAGTACCAAGGGATTTTGAAGGGAAATCCCATTTTTGCACAGCCATGTGCTCCAAGTCACAAAGCAACTCTTTGTCTCTCAAGAGGCAGCATTTCAGGTGCCATAAAACAGATAATGAGAAGAGGAGGAAGGGAGAGCTAAAAGAGGAGCAAGAGCTCACTCCCATAGGGATCAAAACAATTATACTCTAATTCCAGTCACAAATTAGATGTGGTCATCAGCCAATTGCGAGTGGGCATGGGTGTGCCCAATGATTGGTTGCCATAGCTGCGTGTGGGGATAGGCTATAAGTTTGGGACCCCGCCTGCCGTCATATGACCCAGTTTCCAGCTACTTCATGGTCTACGTGACTAGTTGCATGTGGGCCAGAAAGTGGAGCCATGAGGTCTGGCGTTTGGCATGAAAGTGTGAAAGAATGTGGGTTTATGGCATGGCTATTGAGGCCATGTGGCCTCTCCAGTTGGCTTGCAACAGGAAACAAGACACAACATGTTATCAAAAGACATCACAGGAGAAGGCATGTGAATATAGAAGCAATATTTCTATACAATTGCATATTGGTTTTGTGTGTTGTCATCCCATATTCTTTTCAGAGCAATATTTTTGGCTTTAAATGAAATAGCAGTGCTAACCTATCCAGCATGGATAGCCAAAGCATTTTTGATGATACGTAATTGAGGTTTGCTTAGGGTTAGGCATCAAAATTGGTGATAACCTACCAGTCCTCTACTGTACAGCCACTACACAGCCTGTGATGTCCCTCCTCTCACTTCTTTTCACAGGTAACTGTTCTTTTCTCATTCTCATTTCTGTTGTTGTAGAAAAAGGAAACTACAGTAATAAGAAATAAATTGGGTGCTTTTAAGTATTTGGTTTGCATTGCTCATGGTCTTGGGGAGCCTTACTTGAAGCACCCATCTTGGAATAGGAAACACCTTCTTGTACCCATCTGCTGGCTAGCAAGCCCAGAAAGCTGATGCACTGTGGCCATGCTAGGCTTGCAAAGTATGCTGGGCTTCAGACACACAGATGTTCAGTTCTCTTAAACCTGGAACATGCTGCTTCCCCTCTGTCTTGCTTTCCAGTAAGGTTTCCTCTGCCCCAGAGCACTGCTCTACTGATGAACCATTGCTGTCACGACTGCCTGCATCGAGACTGTTATTTGAGTGAGCTGAGGATACCTTTGGGGAGAAAACAGCAGCAGCTTAGGCAATGAATGATGCTTGCCCGCAGAGGACCTGGAGGAGGGGGAGTAAGCTCCAGTTCTCAGCACCAGCTGAGGATGGGAAGGAAGGAATTGGAGGCAGGAGTGTCTGGGCAGGGGAGTGAACATCAATGTCATTTCCAGTGTAGCACAACTGTGCTAATGCAAAATAAAATGAAAGTTGAACGAGCAAGAAAATGGTGGGTTTTGAGTTCTGGGAAATGTAGTAATTAGAGAGTCAAACGCGAGTGGTTGAGAATATATCAGTTCAGGATATGGTTGAACACAGAGTAAACTGTTATTTTACTAACCAAGAGATCTCCACTGATTAAAGGCTAT
>NW_015170276.1:2523802-2525175 GCF_001447785.1 Gekko japonicus
GAGGCTTACGTCTGAGTAAACTTACTTAGGAATTTGCTTTGAGGCTGCAATCCTTGATTAGCAATGCACTATCAGCTTTTTCCTTTGCTGTGGGGACCCACATTGCTGGATTGCAATGAGGGATACAGTGCTACATTAACAGTGCAGTCCTAAACAGAGTTATGCCCATATATATGGCCATTCACTTCAATGTAACTGTGAACATACATGAAGCTACCTGGTCAGTCATGGTCAGACCATCAGTATTATCTACTCTGGCTGACAGTGGCTCTCTGGGGTCTCAGAATTTCCTGGATCCAGGCTGTGTTGCCAGTGCCACAAGGGCTTCAGCCTCCCCTGCTAGGAAGCATGGGGCTGCCACTCAGGGTGAATCCACTCCAAAGAGGCAGCAGGCCCGGGATCCACCTCCTGGTCCTGCTGCTTCCCTGGCACCTCCTGCATCTCACAATGAAGCTGTCCTTGAGGACATTTCTCAGGTGCTGATCCTTCTTAATGAATGGGTTGGCCAGCTTGCTTCTTTGCCTGCTTCCTCAGCACCTCTCACCACTGGCCCTGAGCCAGCCAGCACCAACCAACCTCAGGAGCAGACCTGATCCGGCAAGGGCACTAAAGGAGGTTACAGTCATGAGGGAAGTCACCAGGTTTGCTGGGAGTATAACCAGGGTAAGTGCGAGTGTACACACTGTAAATTTGACCATGACTGTGACAATTGTTTTGGTTCACATCCTGGGCCTTCTTGCCCTTGTGGCAGCTCTGCCAAGCGGCCCTTTTGTGGTGGCTAACCCTCCAGCACTGGCAGGAAGGAGGGTGGGTCTAGCTCCAACTCTGCTGCAGCCTCCAATGATACTAATCACCATCCTCCTGCCTGCCTGGGGCTTGACCTTGCCCGTACCCCCATCCAATTAGATCTCCTTCACTTTTGTTTGATAGGTATCCTAATCAGTGCATTACCATTTTCCTTTATGAAGGATTCAAGTAGGGCTTCTGGATTCAAAAGGGAATTAGGGCTTCAAAAGGGAATTAGATAAGCATATGGAGCAGAGGTCCATCAGTGGCTATTAGCCACAAGGTATAGATAGAGACTCTGGGGCAAGTGATGCTCTTTCATCTTGGTGCTTGGGGGGGGGTCAACATTGGGAGGGCTTCTAATGTCCTGGCCCCACCACTGGTGGACCTCCTGATGGCACTGGTATTTCTGGCCACTGTGTGATACAGAGTGTTGGACTGGATGGGCCTTTGGCCTGATCCAACATTGGCATCTCTTATGTTCTTAAGGTATAGGTAGGAACTCTCAGTCTGGGGCAAGTGATGCTCTGTATTCTTGGTGCTTTGGGGGGGGGCAACAGTGGGAGGGCTTCTAGTGTCCTGGCCCC
>NW_015170276.1:2525389-2556108 GCF_001447785.1 Gekko japonicus
TGCTTGGTTAGGTATGCATCTTTTGACCATGCCACAAACATAGTTCAGTCTTGTGGCCCAGGAGCTCTCATACTAAATGTGATATTCAGTCTACCTTTCAGCTCTTGCCAGTTCACCCCAGCCATTATTGAACAACATGTGGTATGTGGCCATGCCCATGGGCTGTTCTATAGCTTGTGCAGCTTTTGAAACCTTTAGTACCTTCTTGGAGTGGGCTGTCAGGGACTAGACTGGTTCCCGCCATGTCCATTATTTAGATGACCCTGTTTGCAGGTCCAGCAGGGAGCTCTGTCTGTATCAGATGCTTGGCCTCTTCTCAGGCTTTGGCTCATGAGCTGGGGGTTCCCTTAGCCCAGGACAAGACCTTGGTTTACCTGGGTATTTTGTTGGACTCAGTGTCTGGCACTTCCAGTTTGCCTGAGGATAAATTGGCTGCAGGCTCTTATAACTCTTGTGCTACTTTCCTGGTTGCAGTGCTAGGAGCATTGGCAGGAGAGAGCATTTGCTGCCTTGTTCTTGTGGTGGTTTTATACAGTGGGCTGGATCCATTTGGAGGAGTCTGGCCTGGTTTGGGGACCTCCTTAAGGAGTCTTGGGTATATAGCTCCTGCAGTGGTATGCCCAGCTCAGGGATGTTCACATGGCTCAACTCCCAGGTGGCAAAAGCTCCATGCAAAGGCATGTGCTTCATGTGGGACCACAAGCTTGCAACTCCTGGTTCCCCCAAGAGGCAGGTTGGGGATGGGTTTCATTGGCTGACAGGTGGGTAGCCTGATGCCTGGATCTATGCCCCATGCAACACTAATGCTCCTATAGGCTGTAATCAATAAAAGTTGTAGCCTGTTTTATTCCACACATGTCTCTCATGTTTGCTTTCTTTGTATTCCTTTTCCTTTCTCTTCCTGGTACCCTACCCTACCTTAGGACTGCAAAGATATGAGGATCTTCAAGCTGTACATAAATGACACAGTCCACATGGGAAAGGTGATACACTTGATCAGCAAAACCTGGCATTATTACATAATTTGATTTTCTTAAACAACATTTTCCAGCTACACTCAAGGTCACTGGAGTGGGAGATTACAGAGCTTCCACATGGACATGTTCTGACTCTCATGATCTTCAGTATGTTGAAAGTTGGCTGCACATCACATTCTTGCTGATGGGCAATTGATCAATGCAATCTGTACTACAGATGGATGAGAGCAGGGATTTGATCACAGTGTTGTCGAATGAATATAATAACCATTTTCTAAATGAGCATACAGGCACTTGGTAAGCCTGTCATCTGGGTTGTGATGCCAGGTGGTGAGGAGGAAAACTTATGACATTGTTCTGCACCAGATCAGAATTCTAGGGAAGCAGAGTAGTGACATGTTTCACATTATCCTTTGGAAGGACAATAGATGTGTCCAGCATGCTGTCTTAAGTCTCCACTTGGTAAATATTTATCTGTATTTATCCACTGCATTATATGAAAATTGTGCTGCTGTGGGTTTATTCCACATCACAGCCCATAATGGAAGAGGTGCAAATTGATTTATTTCCATTTTGTATGAAAACCAGACTTCGGGAGCCGACAGTATTTTATGTTGAATATCTGGCTAAATCTTCTGTATATTTCATTAAAATATTACTGTACTCTTTACATGCAATACAGTGATGGAACATAAACCCAATTTATGTAAAATCAAACTATTATTTAAAAGACAATTGATTTAGAGTTGCAAGAAAATATGTAATAGAAAAGACTATTTTAAAACTGTGATTGATAGAGACTGCAGACCTACTTAGATGACAAGGGTCAGCCTAACGAGAAATTGTGTTGCTAGGAAACTATAGCCACAAAGTGCCATAAAATGTAATTGCTAACTTTCAATTGTAAATGGGTTAAGATATAAATGAACACTGATTAATGAACATACTTAAGAGATAATGAACAAGGTAGCAAAGTTATCAGTTAAATCAAATGTGGTGAAGCATTTAATTTATAGGTTGCACAAACAGTGCGAAGTAAAAAATCTTCAAGGTAAAGTTTGCTAAGTCAGAGACAAAAGAATGACATGCTTATTTTATTTTGGTGGCCTGATAGATGCACTGAAGTGTACGTAAACCATATTATTTGTAATCCTAATTTTGGTCTTCTAGCTGAAGCTGCTCCCTGAACTTTGCCTAAAAGGCTTCTACCAAGTCCACACAGTATGAGGTCATGTGCAATGCTTTGACACACTGTGAGAATACACGCAGAAATGTACAGAAAATGGACTCTTAGTTCTCAGGCATATGCGGCAGCATTAGAAGGAACCTACTTCCACTGGCCACAGAATTTATGGGGGCCTTAACACTTACAGAAATCTGCATCATTGTCAGACTTAATTGGAGCTTCGGTTTAAATGTCAAACAGTTGCATTTGGCATACTGTGTATTTTTTGTTATGCATCATGGTAACTGTGGTGGGATTTGTGGCATCATGCATTTATTTGTTCACATTATCCCCACCTGTCCTCTGAAATCCTGATGGTGTACAGAGCTCTGAGTACATGGTAATGGGGTAATGAGTTTTACTACTATATTAATCCAGCACTACAGATTTTTTTACCCAGATTTCATTGTTACAAAGGGACTGAGGGTTGGTGATGCACAGCATGGTATAATTACTGAAATGGTACAGTGAACATCATTCTGTGTTAGGTTAGGTACACAAATATTATGTCAGAACCCTAGAGGTATAAAAAGATTTTCATTGCTGGATCAGAGCAAATACCCATCTAGGCTCTCTTAACTGAGAGACTGATGTTTTAGTTTGGAAGAACAACGTGTAATGGCTTTGTCTAATAAGTACAACCCCAAATATTTTTTTTAGAAATTCTGCTGAGGAAATACATGCAAGAAACTATGGGAAATGAATTGATGCTTTTCAGTTGTGGCAGTGGAGAATAATGTGTGCAATGGAAATAAAAGTGAAGAAGTGTTTGATGGAGTTGAAAAGTATTCATGAATGAAGGCACTGTGTATGGGGGGCTTGCCTTCTAGTTCTATGGTACTCGCAATGACTATGGCACCCTGGCTGAGTAAGCACACTTTTGAATCAAATTTTTCACGTGAGTATAAGCAGTTCGGAACATTCCCATAACAGTTCTTTCTAACAAAACAGTTACTACGTGATGGCTTCGCTGTGCCCACATTATGTCCCCACATCTCTAGGATGTTTGCTGCAACTCCTTGTTGTTATTTCACTTTACTTCTCTCAAGTGAGTTTTGTTGACCTTTGCTTCATAGGTGGGTTTCTCTAGACTCTGTAATTCATCTTAGTCACAGATACTCTCCTGAGTCCTGACTACCTCCTTCTCTCCCTCTCATCAGGATTCTGAATCTTTTGTGGCCAAAAGGTCAACCCATCTGTGTCTGCTGACTCTTTGTCTTCTAGGTCAGTCTAAGGACCAGCAGTACAAAATGGTTATATCACTTCTGGGTGTCAACTGATACAGCCAAACTAGGCAGTCTCTTAAATGACATGGGCAGGAGGTGCCCTCTTGTTTCCTGATTACCAGTGCATACGATATAATGGGAAATTTATTAAAGCTATGACTTAAGGCCAATTAAAAGAATGGTATAAGATCAGGGGTCATTTCGTAGAAAAAGAGCTAGGGGGACTCATTAGCATAACTCATTAGCATATGCCACACCCCCTGACATCACCGGAAGTGTGTCCTCCCCACAGCCGGCGGCGACCTCCAGCGGGCACCAGCAGGGAGCTCCAGGCCCCGCCCTCCCACACCTCACCCGGGGGGATGGCGTCCCCCCGCATCCCCCCCAAATGACCCCTGTATAAGATGAAGAATTAAAGAAGAAGAAAAATGGTAGAATTGCATGCTGACCTGACAAGACTTCTAAGGTGGAAGAGCATGGACAGTTGTTGGAGATCACTCTAAGTACTGTAATATGTTTAGCTTGCAGATAGTGTAGAATACAGAATGATATCCTAGGTTTCTATAATTTGATATAACTTATCCACAGGAGAGGCTTATATCAATTTATGCTGCTTTAATATGTATGCAAATCCCTAAATCTTGCAAGATTACTATCCTGGTGAAAACAGATAGATGGTGCAGATATTTCTAATAATTAGTACAAATTCAGGTCAAACATGAACCTAAGAGAAAGACTTGGCAGTGTTTAGGGGTGGGGAACAGAGACTGTGGAAAAGGTGAAACCTTCAAGTTAATAAATGGTCAAAAGGGCATCATACTGAAAAGTTGGACATGACACAGATTATTAATTTAATTTAAAGGTTTTCAGAGGAAGCAGGATAACATGATGGATTTGCTTGGAAGATCTGACTTCTAAATCCATTCAAATCCATGCCTGTTATCTCAGGCTTACTCTTTCAAATTATTTGGCTGGCTTTAGGTGGTCATTATATGTCTTACTTTCATTTGGGGGAAAAAAATCTTGTGCCTGTTTTACCAAATAAAACAAACCACCAATGTTCCCCAAAGGGGAACTACATGAACTTTATGACAGCAACTCTTGTGCTGTAACCAAACACCCCCATAATAATCCCACTCCCAATTTAAGTTTTAAGTGAGCATTTTCCCATTTCACTTCTTGGCTTTGGCTATTATGATGCAATATTAGTTCTCACCAGTGAAATCACTAAGTATTGTTACAAGTCATCATGAGCTTGATTTGATGTAAGCTTATAGTATTTGTTTTCTAAAAACAAGCTATAACCCATGTCTCCATATGCTAATCATTCAGCATCACTGATATTCCTGTCTCCTAGCAAGTTTCTGGAATTTCCAGCTGAGACATTACATATTTATTTTCCTACGTCTTATGTATCTGATGCAGAACATCCATTTTGGAAAGAAGTGTTAGGACAGATGAACTACCAGCTCCCTGGTGCTGCTTTATTGTGGAACCAGGTAGTGTATGTTTTAATAGTGCTTGGATGATTCGACAACTACAAACTCCTAGCTTCCATAATTCAAGCTTTATTAATAAAGCTATGGAAAGCCTGAGATTTTATTTAGATTCCTTCCTTGGCTCCCTGACCTGTATCCTGCAGCTGCACTTCCATATCCTCGTACAATTCAAATAAGGTCTCCATTGCAGCTTTTCCCATTGAATGAGAGTCCTATCTATCATAACAGTGGAGAAATCCTTTATTCAGATCATGCGCAACAGTCTAGCAGCCAGCTGGGAGTTGGAAATGGTTGACCTTCATCTATGCCATGGAACAGTATAGAAAGTATCCAGTAACAGAAGATGACCAGTTATTCAACCAGATGGTCAAGTGACCTAGAAGAACCTTACATGACCAAACTCAAAGGCATTTTAAGTATCAGGATAGAGATATAAAAAGGGAATGTAAATGAGGTTTAAAAGGGAAAACATTTACTATGAAAGGTTCAGTGGACTAGGCTGCTGGGATAATGAGTTGGACTCAACTGTCTTTTCCTCTCATCACTACAAGCCCACACTCTATAATATATGTTTTGAGTATCTGCAGGTCCCATGATGTCCAACATAACAATTTTTTGGTGGTCAAAGAGAACTCCCTCCTTTCCTTTACCCCCAGCAGAAAAGCTGATTAGATCTCACCTTATGTCTTAAGTCAGACCAGGAAAAGAGTTGGCATTGTTGTTGCTTATTTCCCATTCTGAGGCACATTTTCACTCTTCTGACTGGTAAGGAGGTGATTGTTCTAGGCAAACATGACAAAAAGGCTGTGGTCACACACACTAAATAATCCACTTTCAATCCACTTTCAGTGCACTTTCCAAATGGATTTTACTGTGTGAACTGGCAAAATCCCGTTGGAAAGTACATTGAAAGTGGATTGGAAGTTGATTATTTAGTGTGCGTGACTGCAGCCAAAGTCACAGCTTTCTTTAAGTATCAAAGTGCACACACAGGGGAAAAAAAGAGAGGTGCACTAGTGGCTGTTATAACACTCCCAGAATTAAAAGGGCACAAACCACACATCTCCTTGGCATGATGTAAACTAATTCTTTCTACTACTCCTCTGTGTTCACCACTGACTCAACCAAAGAAAAGCTCAATATTTCTGCTGGATATTTTCTCATTAGAGGTATTAGAGGCTTGATAAATGAGTCTTTAGGTAAGTCCTTAATAAATTAATCAAGTCAGCTTTGGCAAAAACATTATTTTGTTTCAGCAGATGTCACTCCGCTGTATTGATTGTGTCAGCCAAGCTAAGCTTGGTTCCTCAGTGTTCATTAGACTGCTAAGCAGGATACATCTTAATGTGTTTTGTTACTGTAGCTGCAAGGTATATTTTACACCTCAAGCTAAACTGTCACATATTTTGCTTTCTGTTGGGATTTATGAAAAGCTACAGGAAAAAAACAAAAGAAAAACCACAGCGGCTTTTGTTGATATGCTTTTGTATCATAAGCTGACAGTCAAAGGGCAAATTCTGCTTGCTACACCATGTTTTTGTAGGTTGTGTCTTCCCCACCTTATCACAGCAGTACTCATTTTCACAATGGCGGGGGGGAGCTGGAGGGGGACAGAGGAACACTTTCAAACCATTCATAATGAATAGTGAACAAATACAGTAAAGGGCAAAGCTTTCTCGAAAAAACACACAAAACCCACAACCCACAGAGATGTGGGGAAAAGAAACCCAGCTATAGTAATAATCAAGCATCTAAAGTATAAATACCTCCACAGCAAAAGATAGCAGGCAGCTAAGTTAAGAACTTCAGGGGCTTTTGCTACACCACAAACTCAAATGTAAGCAGCAGAAATGGGGGCATGGGGATTCAGCTGCTGTTTAGGAAGAAGGGAAACCCCCAAAAGGGGCCACTTACTTATCTGTTGAAAACTGTACAGCCTTTAACTAAATGTTGTGAAAAATGTAAAGTATGAAGAGTGGCAATATGGGGAAAAATAATCATACCTGCCAAAATTTGAAAATTCCCCCCAAAATAGAGATTCAGATTTTCTCCCTGACCTATATTTACTCCCTTTATTCATGTCACGCTTAAATCCACTCATCTATGCTGAAAACAAAGCCAATAAAACTAGGTCAGGTATTTAAATATTTGTGTTCATTCTGACAGCATTCCTAAATAGGGATGGGCATGAACAAGGAAAATGCAGTTTGGTACATGGTTCTCGGTGTGCACAGTTTGTGAAGCACAAACTGTAAAGAACTTTTAGTACCCAAATGTACTGGTTTGTTCATGAGGTTTGTGACATGGTAGAATCCCCCCCATGTGCTAGAGACACCAACCTCACAGGAGATCTCTAGTTGACCCTCTTCTACCTCCCCTCCAAATTTGGTAAGGATTGGATTTACAGGGTTCAAGTTACAGCCCCCCAAAGAAGGTGCCCCCAGAAAAGTGCTTTCTGGGAAATGACAGGCTCAGGTTCAAGAGATTCAGGAGTGCATAGAATGGATCCTGTGCAAGCTAGAGCCACCAAACTCACAGGAGATTTCTAGCTGCCTCTCCTCTACCTGCTTTCCATGTTTGGTGAGGATTGAGTTTATGGGGGATTTAGTTACATTCCTCCCAAGAAGGTGCTCCCAGGAAAGTGCTTTCTGAGGAAATGGGGTGCAGGTTCAGGAGGCTCAGGAGTGTATAAAACAGATCCTGTGCAAGCTAGAGACACCTTACTCACAGCAAATCTTTGACAGTCTCTCCTCTACCTGCCATCCAAGTTTGGTGAGGATTGGATCTGCAGGGTCTGAGTTACAGGTCCCCCAAAAAGCCCCCCCCAAAAAAACAGCCAAAAGAGCAAGGAAAATAGAAGTCCAGCAGAACAGAATCAAAGTCTCCAAAAAAACCTCTGCAGTAGAAGCTGAAGGTAGGGGGCATTTTTGCAAGCCCAGCAGAATCAATGCAATGTCCTCAGCAGAGCCGGTGCCTCTGAAGCAGTGCAAAACCAACAGGAATAAGGTCTAGCCAGGGAATCTTTGCAGTATTAGAAACCAAAGGTGGTGCTGGGGGGGCATTTTTGCAAGCCCAGCTGAACCCGTGCACTGTGCCCAGCAGAATCAGTGCCACTTTGGCTGTGCAAACCCAACAGAATTAAGGTCAAGTCATGGAAGTGCTTTGGGGGAAATGTCAGGTACAGGTTCAAAAGTGAATAGAATGGACCACCTGCAAACTAAACACACAGGGAACCTCACCCTGCTGCCCGCTCCTGTACAATCTCTACAAGTTGGGGGTGCATTACATTTCTGGAGACTCAGTTCCATTCCATTCATTTTTATTGCTCATAGACCCATAAGTCATAAGCAAATAGGATATAATACAAAATACAACATATATACATACAGTACATTACAATTACAGTTACAATTTCACAAAATTAAACAATTTGATTAACTGCCTAAAAGAGTCGATTCATTTAATACCACCCAGGGTTGGGGGTCTCAGTTACAGATCCCCCCAAAGGTCTCCCACATTTATACCTTCCTACCCCTCCTGAGTGTGAACACCTCTGTGTGCCATGAGGGTGAAAGTGGATGCAAAGAAGTCATGGGGGGAAGAAGTCCTCCACTCCCTGCATACCATAGGCCCCCATCCCCGGGCACCAAACCCATCCTGCCAACTCACTGGAGCCCAACCCTAGCAGAACATCACCAGGGGTCTCAGAGCCTCCTTCCCCTGATCTGTTCCTGGGGCTCTCCACAGAGTCAAAAGAGTTGTTAGCACACTGTCCAGAGACACCAGCAGTTGCTAACACTCTTTGCAGTGATTCAGAGGACAGGGGGAAGCTCATGGTTTGGAAACACTTCTGTACCCTCCCCAGTGACTCATGTGTGGCAGAGTACCAGGTGTGCCATACCCATGTCCATAGGGGTGCAAACCCCCAACACTTGTCCTCTTTCATCCTCCACAGGCAGTGATTTCATGGAGATGCTCTAGCATTGCCATGTACAGATTGGTTCTTTACGCACATAGGCAATTGGTGACATTGTCTGAATGTGTCATGATTGGCACCTGTCCTTGGATTTCACCTTTTGTATCCTTCAGACAGAAGGAAGGAGGGTTAATAAGGAAATGGATCATTCTGCAGCTCATGGAGTATTTGGGGAAAAAATGCAGCTATAGTTTTGAGCAAATTTGTATGAATTCTGAGGTAATCCCATCTCATCAAATATTTAAGCAGAACAACGTAACTTAAACATTGTTACATATCACTGCAAATCTATTATCAGCAGATGAGTTTGTTAATGTGTCTGGATTGCCTAAATCCACAGACTGAAAAACCAACTACCAAGACATTATTTAGAAATTTGAGGCATTGTCCACAAAATGATTTGAGACCTAATTGTCCATGAAATATTTTACACAGATCTGTCACAATACCAACTTTTGAAATCGATCTCCTGAGTCCCTTGCACAGTTTTAGCACTATTATGGGCTCAGATTTTTGATTTTTGTATCCAGAGGGATCTATAGAGACATATTTCAAAGGAGTTGCCTGCTCGTTTTAATGGGTACAGCTGACTATGATTCATTCATGTTTGCAGCAGTGTTGCCTGTCCTGATCTTGGAATGGATCTGTGCATTTATGTTCTATTCCATTTTACCACATATTTACGCATGACAAGTTACAACATTATGGTTACTTCTTGGCAGAAAGACACAGACAACAAAAATATCATGGCATTAGAGTAGGCATCAGGATATCATGGTGATCAGTATGACCCTGCATCATAATGATCATGTAAAAGGAATAGACTGCCATTCAGTGGGGTGGGGCAGTTGAGTGCCTGGTTAAAAATAAAAATAATACAGACAAATACAGCCTTGAAAACGAAGGAAAAAGACAAGCATAAGCTTGAACATCTATTCAGTCACTTTGTCATCTGAAAGCCTACCAGCCCTTCTTCACTTTTCCTCTGAGCAGGTTGTTAAAAGATCAAGAAATATGCAGAATTAGTGAACAAGTGATGCAGCACTGAAAGTAGGTGGTACCATCTGTGTCCATCTACACAGTTTGTGATCCAACTGCACAGAAGGACAGATAATCCTTTAGTGACTCAGAGTCCCTGAGATGGAATGTGGTTACTGGCATGACATCCTGGTTTCATTTCAGAGGAGCTTTCCCACCTTTTTAATAATCATTCTGGCCTCACTGTGTTTGAACTAACGGACTCATTCAATTTCATTTTTTTTGTACTCTTTGTATATATATTTCCTGTCTGTTCACAAATACTGTAAATAGGTTGTGCAAACTAAGGCAACCTGAGTATATCCTTAAAGTGAAACATGACTACATCTTGGGTTATCAAAAGGAATTCCAAAAGGTATTACTGTTTTGAAGAAATAATGTATAGTAATAATGTCTTTGATGATAATGTCTAATCTGTACTTTATTGACACCATGTCATATTAGCTTTGACACAAGACTCATTTCTTCAGCCTCATGACACTGAGAATGATGACATTTTTCTTGATACATAACGTTCGGCCGAACACCAAACTTATTTCTGAAATAGTGCTACAGGCTCTCACAGGGGCAAGGCTGAAGCAGATCAGGTGGCTTCCTAGGGGTTCCAGGAAAATGGGCACACAGACTGGCTTTCCTGAGAATAGATATGGCCCCATGCTGATACTGCCAAGTTCCATGGCTTGGGATCAGGGTATTTGGAGGACCATCTTCTCCCATACATTTCTGCCCAGGTACTAAGGTCACAGGGAGATGCCCTCTTGACTGTCTCTTTGACCAAAGAAGCTTATTTGGTGGGTACACAAGAGAGGCTGTCCCATTATTACATAATAACCTTCCTATGGAACAGCCTCCCTTGCCCCCTCATTCTCAACTTTTAGGAGGCAGCTAAAAACAGTTTTATTTATGACAGCATGCAATTAATTTCAATTGCTCTGTCTACCAGAATTTTTAAATCATTGGTTCTAAATTAACAGTCTTATGTATTTTATTGTGTTTTATTGCTGTTTATATTGTAAGGGATCTTAAATTCTCATACGGTAGAAAGGTGGCTAATAAATGTTTTAAATAAAATACATAATTATTAATTTTTTGGCCAGTGGAAAGTCTCAGGTTTAATCCTTAGCATTTTAGTTAAAGAAGATGAAGTTGCAGGTATGTTTCTCATCAAAGGTTCCTAAGTAAGCTCAATAGGGAGGTTAAGCTCAATAAGGGAGCAGTGGCGCAGGCGGTAAAACGCCTGCAGTAACATCTAGCGAATAGCCTGATGGTTGTTCGATACCCACCGCGGCCGGAGTGAGCTCCCGGCCCTAGTCCTAGCTTCCGTCCACCCAGCCGTTCAAAAGCACAGTAACAACAAGCAAGTAGATAAACTGGGTACCTACCCTTAGAAGGGTAGGGGGCACCCTCCTCCGTCCGAGGATGTGGTGGGAGCATTGGCAACAGTGGCGGCGACAACGGTGGTGGCGGCGACAATGGCGGCGGCGGCGACATCAGCGGCAACAGCAATAACGGTGTGGTGCGGCGATCCCTGGTGGCCAGAGAAGAACAACAACCGGCGGAGGTAGAAGGAGAGCCGAGGAGAGTTGTAGAGGAGCGGAAGAGCCCGAGGACGCAAGGCGCAGGCTCGGCGGAGCCGGATACAGATATAGCCGAGCTGGAACCATTGCAGACCGCACCAGAAGCCCCCGAGCGAAGGAGATCTGCCCTGACACCAGAGGGAACAAAAATGCTGACCTCAAATAAATGGACCGCCGGAGAGAAATCGGAGCCGGAGAACAGCCAACCCACCACTTGGGTGCCGGTAGGCAGCCCCACCCCCTAGAATATGTGGCCTTAGTAAGGGACTGAAAAAGTTGCACTTGCAACTGCCTGTAAACCGCTCTGAGACCTGCGGGTCAGAGCGTTATAGAAATCGAAATAAATAAATAAATAAATAAATAATAGTCGTGGGATAAAAGGACAAGTCCTTTTGTGGATCAAAAACTGTCTAATTAATAATGCCCTTGTATCAATCAATGGTGTGATCTCATTTGGAATATTGTGTACAGTTCTGGTCACCACACCTCAAAAAGGATATTATAGCATTGGAAAAAGTGCAGAAAAGGGCAACTAAAATGATCAAAGGGTTGGAACACTTTTCCTATGAAGAAAGGTTAAAGTGCTTGGGGCTCTTTAGCTTGGAGAAACAACAGCTGAGGGGTGACATGATCGAGGTTTTTAAGATTATGCATGGGATAGAGCAGGTAGAGAAAGAAGTACTTTTCTCCTTTTCTCAAAATATAAGAACTTGTGGGCACTCAGTGAAATTGCTGAGCAGTCGGGTTAGAACTGATAAAAGGAAGTACTTCTTCACCCAAAGAGTGATTAATACATGAAATTCACTGCCACAGGAGGTGGTAGAGACTACAAGCATAGACAGTTTCAAGAGGGAATTAGATAAATATATGGAGCAGAGATCCATCAGTGGCTATTAGCCACAAGGTATAGATAGGAACTCTGGGGCAAGTGATGCACTGTATTCTTGGTGTTTGGGGGTGCCAACAGTGGGAGAGCTTCTAGTGTCCTAGCCCCATTGATGGACCTCCTGATGGCACCTGGTATTTTTGGCCACTGTGTGACAGAGTGTTGGACTGGATGGGTCATTGGCCTGATCCAACACTGGCTTCTCTTATGTTCTTATGTTAGTGAAAGTCTTGCTTTGCCTGACACCCAGGAGAGCTGCCTTCAGTAATAGCAAACAATATAGAACTAAAGGGACCAATGGTCTGACTTGATAAGGTAGCCTCATTTGCTGAAATGAGCATTTCAAAAGTTTCCACTAGCATAACTTCTGTACCATGTTCAAATAAAATAGATCAGTCAGTCTTCATGGACCTAGATGTTAAGAAAGTTTCTTATTGTTTATTTTATTTATTTATTAGATTCCTGAATCACTCCATCCCTGAGTACATAGAGCTCTGGGCAATTTACAACAATTTAAAACATACAAAATACAGATTAAAATTGACAATCAATTGATCTTAATTACTCAATCTCCAGATGGCATCTGTAATTTAATTTAAAAACCTGCTCTGAGTTATTCTTCCATCTCATGGGCAGGTTAAGGAGGAGGCCGAGGTGGGCAAGGTAGGAGTAAAGAGGAGGGTGCCAGCTATGATGGAAACCATTGCTGTCCTCAACCAAATGTCTGGTGGAACATCTCTGCCTTACAGGCCTTGAGGAATTGCATTAAGTCCTGCAGAGCCCTGATGGAATTTGACAGAGAGTTCCACCAGGTCAGAGCCAGGGCCGAAAAAGCCCTGGCTCTGGTCGAGGACAGCTGGATATCTTTGGGGCCAGGGAGCACCAGCAAATTGCTCTCATGAGTGCATAATGCCCTTGCGAGGACATACCTAGGTAGCCAGCTGCTGGGCATTTTCTAAAAATGATAGTCAAGATTCTGAAGTTTCAGTTTTTCATAGATTCTTTTAAATCCTAAATTATAAAACCCTAGATGTATATTCAGATGGTCATTTTTTTACCACCTATGGTAGAGATTTACATGGAAATCTGTCTTGCAAGGAAGCCTTTTTATACAGGAGTGCAGAGCAGCTATAGTGGGGTAACACCTTTCAGAGCAAACTGACTTATTGGCTTGAACAAATTAGAGAAAGTGCTGTCATCATCAGCTAGGTACTACCTGTGCCATCCATTGCTCAATAGAAGGTTTATCCAACAGGTGTGCAGTAGCTGAGCAGCCAAGGGAGTTGTTAAATCTTTGTAATTAACTCTTCACTGTGAGATGAATGCAAAAAAGGCACATCATGATGTGACAAGCGATCATGTGAAACCACATCCCAAAATAATGCCTGGCACAGCGACTGCAGCTAGGATAGCGTAAATAAGATCTGAAATAATCCACAATAGGCCCAAAGTCTCACATACTTATTTCCCAACCTGCTGTTTCTTTGGCAGATTAGCCATCTTGCAACTCCAAAAAGACAACAGCACACAATGACACCAAAAGACTAAGAAACATACTGGGGCAGAGGCAGAGAGGACTTCATCACTGTATCTTACTCTTGGACAATCATCAACCATCATCAATATTTCTAATTCTCAACATGACCCCATATGTGGATACTTAAATCCAGAGACTGGACACATGAACAGACCACAGATCTTTCTACAAAGAGAAGCTCCAGGTTTGTAGAAAAAATGGAAATCTAAAGGAAAATACGTGGGGGGTGGTTACCCCCAATAATAAAATCAACCCCAGTAGCTTAGAGAAACAAAAGCCCTCAGTGGCCATTGTTAGGCAACCTAACAATACTGCCAGTCTTCAAACTTTGTTTTATTGTTACTAAAAGGCAGAGTAAAGGAGCAGGGCCCTTTCCAGGACTCTTTTTGGCCTTTGAGATCCTCCAGAAACCAGAAGGTGACTTGCTACCACTCAGCTTGCATGTGTCACCCAGGACCACCAGTTTGCTGCTGTTCAACAGTAGTCACCCCATGAATGCCAGTGTGGTGTAGTGGTTAGAGTCTCAAACTACAGTCTGGGAGATCCTGCCCTACCATGGAAGCTGACTGGGTGACCTCAGGCCGGTAACACTTGCTCAGCCTAGCTTACCTCACATTTTTTTGTGAGAGATCGGATAAAATGGAGGAGAGGAGAATGATGTAAGCTGTTTTGGGATCCCTCTGTAGAGAAAGTGTGCAAAAGGGGATACAGGGTCAAAGGTGCTGCTGCCACAAGTCCTTGCAGGTTCCCCACTGCACAACTGGGCCCAGCCTGCTGGCAAGCTCTGCACAACTGGGCCTATCGTTTCCCCAGGTAAAGTCTGCCGGGGTGTGTGTGAAAAGCTGAAGAAAGGTGGGTAGGTAGGAAGGAAGGAAGCAGGAAAAGGCAAAAGGCTATGGGGGCTTTCAGGGAAGAGAAAAAGAGGGAAAAGTGGGGGAGAAATGAGATTCCCCATGCAAGTGCTTATTTGTCCATTTCTAATGTGTTAACATTTGGGTTTGACTATGCAAAGATACCATACATAATCCCAAGTACTACAGCTGTACAACTACCATGTACAACGACGTTTTACAGCTCCTGCTCTGCTAGGTTTCTTTAAACACATTCTGGCAGTACACTTGTGAGCAAAAGCTCAATCATTACAGGAATGAACTGTCTGACTCCAACCATAGTTTTGGGCTTAGTGGTATAGTAGTACACTCCTAAACAAAGATACACACTTTTAAGTCCATTGACTGTGTAGGATTGAACTGTAAATTATTCTACGGTAAGCAGATGAGTGGGCATACATCAGCGTGAGTCTATCTATTGCCTGAATTATATTGCTTTCATTAAAAAAACCACTTTAGGTCATAACCAGGAAAGCTTTTATAATAAAGATATTAGTGTAAAAAGATAATATTTTTACCTGGGGAGAAATGCAGTTAGGATATGAAGACATCACGTAAAACAGCAGGAGTAAAATCTATTATAGACACAAAACTATCTGAAGCAATTGAAGTAAGTGACTCATTGTACTTAGTTTGCATGAGTGGATTTCCTTTCTTGTTTTATCCTGATAAAATAAGACCAGCCTAATAATCTTCCTAAATAATCACCAAAGTATATTACATTTTTCTGTGCTTTCACCATCTGTCTTGCAGTTTTCCAATTCAGTGCTTGTTAAAAATGAACACAGTTACTTGTTTATCCAACTTGTCCACTGGACAGAGACAATCAATTTCTAATTTGACTTATAGGGTAACTCCCACCTTCACTCCCTGTTGCTGTTCAGTCTCTAGCTCTTGTTGTGTGTGCATGGCATAAACAAAAAATATAAACAAAAAATATAAATAATTATTTCAAGACAGTTACTGGGAAATCAAGTATTGACCTCTGTGCAACTGGGAGTATGAAACATAATCTGGTATACATACTTAGGTAAAGTGAGCTAAGGTTCCTACATTTCCTTAAATTTCTTTGATGTGGGTAGCTATTTCTGGCAGGCTCTGATTCAAATGTTATTGTTCCTATTTGCATAATGATCTCAAAACTATTATGATGCAATTTCTCTGCATTCATAGAAAATACATCATCAACCCTCTTTGTTCTGATATTGTTTTTTAAGCTAATGTCACATGGTTATAACTAACACAATTGTTACAAGTAACACACATGCAGACACGGTTTTGATTTTAAGCAAGAAGCGCATTCTTAAAATACCATTACTATATACCATATTCACCCACACTCACCCATGAATGACCAGGCAAAGGAGGAAGCAGAGAAGAGCCTACTAGCTGGCCAGAAACAGCTAAATAAGATCTGGCTCCTCCACCTCAGGCGGGTATTTATGGCCTAGGCATGCCCAGCAGGCTACAAAGCTGAGAGCAGGTGTAGGAAAGAAGCTGAAATGGTCCCACCATAGCTATTGCCTTGGCGTTGTACCAAAAGATTTGTGTTGACCACAGCCTGATAATGCCAGACATATTTAGGGAGATTTTCAGCTGAGTTTGGGCATCCAAAAACGCCTTGACAAAAAAGCCCTGCTGTTCCTGCCAAAATGAAACTGTGGACACTGATGGCTGCCACAAATTGGTGCCAGATTCCCTCTTAATACAACGAGGCAAGGAAAGAATCTTTCAGCTATTGCAAATCAAAATATGGTTTGTGGTTGGTGTCATAAGCATTGCAATTAAAAGCTTGTGGCAAAGCAGGAATCTGCTTTTAGGAAGCCAGATTGTTCCATAAAGAATGCAAAAGGACTCCTCTTCCATTCACTTTCCAAATCCACAAAGTCAATTCAAAGCCCATTTTGAATTCTCTTAAAGAAAAGAGCAGTTCTCTTTTGTTCTAGTTAGATGTGCTCTCCATGGCCATGAAGTGAACACATACACTGATTTCTGCACAAGACTACACAGTAAATATTGAATCATGACATCAGGGTTGCCAGTCTCCAGGTGGTGCATGGTGATCTCCTAGAACTGCAAGTGCTCTCCAGATGACAGAGAGATGTTCCCCTGGAGAACATGGCTGCTTTGGAGGGTGGACATCTGAGGTCCCTCCCCCACAAGCCAGCTTTCCCAGGCTCTGCCCCCAAATATCCAGGAATTTCCCAACCCAGAGGTGGCAACCCTACATGTCCTTCTCTAGGCACACATGAGTTAAGCTAAATTGTCCTTGGAGAATTTGCCTTCTGCATACCATCAACTTCAGATGATGGTTAACACAAGAATATTTTTTTTCATTCTGACTTATTTTGTTGGTTTATCTACAGATATTTTCAAGTGATACAAGATATGAGTAAAATTCTATGCCATCGTTATAGAAGTCTAAAACTAGGACAAGCATCTCAGCAGGGCACTGAGTTGCCATTCCTTTTGAACACCTACTTACTTAGGCCAGTGACTTGTCTTGTCATTGTTTGCATACCACATGCAATACAATATTAATCTTGCCTCTTCAGTGGGTATACTGCTTGTTAAGACAATGACAAGCTCTTTTGGATCATCAGGCAGAGATAACTTCACACACCTGATACTCAGAATAATTAAAGGAAGTAGACAAATATCCCAAGGGATAACAATAACATTATACCCTAGTCTTAGGAAAGGTGCAGTCTCAGCATGCAAGCTTTCCTACATCCAGCATTAGCTTTTTAGTGTGCGCCAAAATTGTCTGAAGCTTGAAATTACAGGTAGAAATGAGAGTCACAAAGTGAAGCAAGAAGTAGGATTGATTGCCTGGCAGATAGGAAGCTGTGAGCATTAGCGCATGGTAGGGGTCGGTACACTGGAACAAAGAACCGTAATCTAACAGTTCTAAATTTGGATGTCTATAATGCCTCTACAAATGTGTGCCAGGCTCCATTCACACAAACAAACAATGGCATAGTGGTCTCTCACAATATAACCTGGAGAGGTGGCTCCACACAGGCAAAGCCATGAACCAGCTCACCACACTGGCCATTTTCACCATACATAATAATCTGAAAAATAAAATGGTCTATGGTGGATTCATGTAGGGGTTATGCTAGTTGATAGGAGTAGCTTACATGTTTGCCTGAATTTGGCTTCAGTTTGTGTTTCGGGTGGGGGAGGGAGAAAATGTTTTTATTTCTTTTAATTTTTTCCCTGCTTCTACAAAACTGGCAGCAGCTAATAAAAACTAAAACTTTTAAACAAGACAACTTTAAAAAAATCATCAATCATTATCGGGGGGGGGGGGGACCACTATAAAACCAATGGAAATCACCTACATCAAGTTAGTGCATACCTCACCACCACAATATATGCCTTTAGCACAATAACTCTAAAAAGTCCTAACTAATGTTCCCCTCATGGGCTAAAAGGAGAACAGACAACAATCACAGAGATTTCTAGTCCAGTATGATCCAACATCATTTCACTTCAAATTGTGAAAGCACTCCTTTAAACAGCTCATGAAACCTTGCCAGAAAAGACACTACTGTTTTTCACAGTGCTTGTTGCCAACTTGGGTGTCAGTGGTAAAACAAAGTATTTAAAAATGTCAGGTACCCATAAACAACAATCCACTGAATCCGTAAGGGGCTGGATTTATTCCAACTTTATGAGGGAAGAAGAACATCTGCTTAGCCAAAACATTTCTTAAATTTGTCTTCTCACCAGAATGAGGCCACCTACAAGATTAAACCTTTCCCTTTTCCCCTTACAAAATGTAATTACACCCTAATTTAAAACTCTAATTGAGCGCACGTGTATTGATATGATTATTCTTTTTTTTTCGCTTTAGGGAGAGTATTTTTATTAGTCACACAAGAGGTCTAATCATTACATGGTAAAGCTTTCTTTTCCCCCTCAAACTATTTACCTATATCACAAATGAGAGCATGAAAGCCTGTCTTTATTTTAAATTGCATGCTATCTCTCAGATAATTTCAACAATTGAATATTTCTGATTTTAAAAACTACACTGAAACTTAAACAATACTGGAATTGATACTGCTTTGGATTCCCACCAAAGAGTTGGAATGTAACATGTATATAAATGTCACATTCAATGTCTTATTTGCGAGATTAATAAAAAAAATAGTTTTTAAAAGTTTAATTGAAGGGCGATTGGGGGTCAATTTTTTAAAATGCTTTATGTTGCATAATTTAGTCATAATATATGCGAACCATTAGCCCTAAGCCTTGTCCACACTGACCGTTTGCATTTTCTCTCCCTTCTCACTAGCATCAGTGACCATTTCAATGCCAAAACCATATTTGTTTACTTCATTTATATGTTGTTTTTCCCCCCAGTGGAGATCCAAAGCAGCTGACATCATTTTTATCTCCTCCATTTTATCCTCACTCCAACCCTGTAATGTAGGTTAGGCTGTCAGTGTGTGATTGGCCAAGGTCATCGAACAAGCTTCCATGGCAAGTTGGGTATTCAAACCTGGGTCTCTCAGATCCTAGTGCAACACTTGGACCAGTACACCACACTAGCCTTGTGTGGGACTGTGGCACTTTAACCTTCTTTTTGTCTCTTATAGGCAAAACCTATTCCAGGTATGGATCCTGAGATTTTCATTCACCCACTACTGGATCTTTATGATAGTGCTACTATAATGTAGTTGACTTTTCAGGCACTATAGCTATGTCAACTGAATGTTTGGGTGGGAGAGTGGTTTCGAGGCCACTGTCTCACCAACTGATCTCTGAAGACATAGAATTTTATATGCGCTTGGCCTCCCACACAACCGTGAATCCTGCATTTTGGGTTCCTGGTCACAAAGAGGCTTTCTACAGTCCTTTGGCTAAATTTGTGAAGGTCAGGGGTGAGAACAGTGAACATAAACCTGGTACCTCGATTCTTTATCGGTTCTAAATTTCAAGATAGCTACTGCCTTTAATTGGATAGAGGGTGACTGCTTGGTGGTGCACAAGAAAACCTTGTGCTACACTGAAACAGAAAAATATATCAAATGCTTAGTTTGATATTTGATCAAATGCTTGGTGTCCATTGACAGGGTTTGGGTGCAGCGTGTAAGAATGATCAAAGAGAGAAAATACCTCTTGGCTTTCAGTTTGAGTTAGGAATCCCTTGATCTCTGCCTGATTTGCTTGACCGGGTGGGAACATCAGCAAAAAAAATTATGGTGGGTGGAGAGAGCCATCATTATGTTGCATGCTGTAAGCTTCGTCATCATACATTGATTCTACACCTATCTGCATGTAGCGAACCTGTGTAATAAGGGTAAACATGATGTTGACCACCAGTTTAGTGTAGTGATTAAGTGAACGGATGCTAATCTGGGAGAACCGGGTTTCATTCCCCACTCCTCCACTTTCACCTGGCTGAATGAACTTGGGCAAGCCATAGTTCTGATAAGAGCTGTCCTTGAAAAAAAGCAGTCTCTGCCAGAGCTCTATCAGCCCCACCTACCTCACAGGGTGTCTGTTGTGGGGAGGGGAAGGGAAAGGAATTTGTAAGCCGCTCTGAGACACCTTCGGATAGTGAAGGGCGGGGTATAAATCCAATCTCTTCTTCTTCATATTGTGCAGAGAAAATGAGCAAACTGAGCTAATATTCTGTTTATATATTCACCATCTTGGGCTAATTTTGGTAATGCAAGACTTTTTCCATGTAAATGGAAAATAATTTTAGCAAGAAGAGTTAAACATATCCTGCTAACTTCACATTGTGTTCCTCTCCGTTAGCAGATGAGTGCTGTTTTTTATATCCACTCCCTCTTCTTTTGTCACAAGAAACATGCTAGCATTTATGTTTTTGTAAATTATTCCTTCAGAATTCTGCCTGCAGGTCTTCATTCATAAAATCAGCTTTGTTCAAAACTGAAAGCTTTTTAAAGGAAATCTAATTAAATGCCGTTTGTAAATCAAAAATATTGGCAGCTGCTAATGCTATGATATGTTGTGTTTCTTCTTACTCTTTGTCCCAGAGAGGTTCTAGAGGTTCTAGAATTCCTGAAAAACCTATATCATAATTAAAGTTCAATTTTTAAAAAATCTAAATTCTTTAGTGATATGTATTTAAATTAAAGGTTTTTTAATATAATTAAATTGATATTGGAACAAAGCAGAGAGTTCCTGTCAACAACCTTCCTCTAGGAAAACATACAGTATACTTTATTCTAGAACAGAGGGTCAATTTTGGTATATATATGAGACTATTTCAGTGAACAGTTTTGTACATAGAATTATACCCTGGAGCCATCAAGCCATAAGTAGTGAGGATTCATAAAAAAATGTTGTTACCAAGGAGTAGAAACTTTTCAAATATATAGCACATGGAGCTCATAAGCTATTTAATCATATTCCCCAAAGTCCAGAAATTTTTACTCTCAGGGCTTCATGATCTGGGACCCAACACTTAAAGCACTACTTTGCCCTGCATGTACCTTATGGCAATTTTGTTTCTCTTATCAGGGTCTTCTCATTATCATCTCCCTTGCTAAGTGTGACAGTCATTGCCTGGACATGGACTTTTCCAGTATATGTCCCTCTACTCTGGAGGAGCCTTGCAGAGGTGGAAATATAAGCTCACTAGCTTGCTGGCCTTTTGGAGAGCTATAAAACTGAATTACTTAGGAGGGTGTTTGGAGCAGGTTTAAAAGTGGGGGGAGGGTTTTTTTAATCTATCATATAGCATCTACTTGCAGACGGTGACTGCAGCCATGAAATTAAAAGACACCTGCTTCTTGGGAGGAAAGCTATGGCAAACCTAGACAGCATAATAAAAAGTAGAGACATCACCCTGCCAACAAAAGTCCATACGGCCAAAGCAGTGGTATTCCCAGTAGTAATGTATGGCTGCGAGAGTTGGACCATAAGGAGGGCCAAGCACTGAAGAATAGATGCTTTTGAATTATGGTGCTAGAGAAGACTCTTGAGAGTCCCTTAGACTGCAAGGAGAACAAATCAGTCAATCCTAAAAGAAATCAACCCTGACTGTTCCCTGGAAGGCCAAATACTGAAGCTGAAAATACTTTGGCCACCAAATGAGAAGGGAGCACTTACTGGAGAAGACCCTGATGCTGGGAAAGATTGAAGATAAAAGAAGGGGACGGCAAAGGATGAGATGGTTAGGCAGTGTTATTGATGCAACAAATATGAAATTAAGCAAACTTTGGAGGATGGCGAAAGACAGGAGGGCCTGGTGTGATGTGGTCCATGGGGTTGCGAAGAGCCAGACTCAACTGTGTGACTGAACAACAACAACAACAAATATGCTAGCTACTTCGCTGTTCAGAGTTAGAATATTTGATTGTTGTCATTTTAGACATCAGTTCCTTGGCTAGGATCATAGTTGTGTTGGGAGAAAGGCAGCTTTAGAAAAATTTAAATAAATAAATAATATTGCTATTTCAAATATTCCAAATAAATAAATAATATTGTCAGGTGAGTTTGGCTTTACCTTAAGTACATACATCTGGTGCTGACACTAGGGGTGTGTATTCAGAGCTACCCAATCCAAATATATACTTGAAAAACATCTTATTAGTATTTTCAGGTATATTTCAGCATCCCAAATATATCCAGGATTCTTTGGGAGAACTGAAAAGAAACACCCCAAAATCCCAGATATATTCGGGAATTACTGGCAAACCTTGAAAAACAGCTGAGGGGCTACAGAAGCTTGCCCCTGCCACTCAGCTGTTTTCAGGCTTTCTTCTGCAGTCCCTTTAAATGAGGGGGGGGTGCTTAAAGCAACTGCAGAAGATAGCCTGCAAAACAGCTGAGCTGGGGAGGGGGGGGACTATTCTCTCCCCAGCTCAGCTGGGGCTCTCTTGCACAATGCTGTTTAAACTGGGCTGCCTGAAAGAGCCCACAAAGCAAGTGATCCCGTGGGAACTTTCCTTGTGGCTTAGGTGAGGCTCTGTTGGGCAGTTCGAAATGCCCAAGAGAGCCCCAGCTGAGCCTACGGGAAGAGTTCTCCCTGTGGGATCAGCTGCTTTGCAGGTTCTTTTGGGCAGTCTGGTTTAAAGGGACTACTCAAAGGAGCCCCAGCTGGAGCTGCCTCTCAGCTGTTTTTGGTGGCTTTGCTGCTGATTTCCCCCCCCCCCTCTGTATTTTTCATTTATGGTCCATTAGACCCGGGAGGGGGGGGGATTGAAATTTCTGAAAAATCCCAGATCTGAATACTTTACCCATATTTGGATCCGGGTTTTTTTCAGGAATCTCAAAAAAGTTTTGATCCAATAACCCCAAACCCAAAAATACAGAGGGAAAAAATTGTACACTAGCTTCACTGCTGCACCCTTCCATTCTTCCATATATGAACCTTGAGGTTGGCTCTAATGCTATTAAGGGGCTGAGAGGAGGAAATTCAAAGCTGTTAAAAAAATCTCCAAATGAATAGTATTTTACATAGTTTGCCCAGGGCATCAGCATTTAATTGACTTTGTAGAACTCCAGCTAAGTAGGCTACTATTTTCTGACCTGGGGGAGGCCTGTATAAATTAATAACATCAATATTACTAACAAACACTGCTAATATAGGCTTTGAATTATAGTAAGCAGATCTGTCTTGGTACAGGAGGGGGGAAAACTATCTTCAATTGATGTGATTTCTAATCAACAATTGATATGCAGTTGTTTGGACTTTATGCTGAAGGATGTGATTTTTATGAGCCCTCATACTGTAACTGGGGATGTAGAAATGATCACACAAAAGAGGAACATCCATAATAGGCATTCAGAGTTTCTGCCTTTAGATACAAGCTGTTCACTGGCTTAATTCCTGATGATACATTTGCAGTTTAGTTAACATAACACAATTAAAAAGGATAGGGTGGACTCATATCCACAGAGAAATATATATTAGAGACTTCTGGCTGCTTCTTATGTGTGACAATTGGAATTTGCTGTGGGAAGGATCTGTGAGTTTAAAAATTCAAAACTTTCTAAGTCTGAGATCATTGCTTTCCATACTAGCTCTGTCTCAGCATAAAAAAAAAATCTAGCTGAGGGCTTTTAACAATTACAAGAGAACATGGAATGGGAAAATGCAGGGGTCAAGGACAGAGGCTTTTTTATTATATTACCTTGCATTGTCAGGCTCTTCCCCAAATACTGTTTTTTAAAAGCATCTATGGCCCCGGTCACATGGCAAAGTTGCCGCGGGAGAGGCACGGAAGGTGGGCGGATTATCCGGGTGCGATTACACCCCAACATCTGGGAAGTGGAGCGCACCCGTGGCATACTGCCGACAATGCGCATTTTAAAACTAGTACCTCCAAGGTACTAGTAAACGTTTGCCACGGGCTGCCTCCAGACGCCGGTGGTGTGATCACACTGGCACGTGGCATTCCCCTCCGGTTCCTCATTTACCCGCTGGCACCGAGGGAAGGACCCGTGCTGTGCCACTGGCGCATCTGATCGCATAATCGTGGATCAAACTGTGCTGGGGCAATTAGCCACGCCTCCCCCCCCACGATATCTGGCCCGTGTGCCCGGTGCCAAAGTATATCTAAGTATCCCTTATAAAAACCCAAATATCTATCACTAATTGGAGCACCACCACAGCTGTCAAGTGGAAATTTACTTAGAGAATTTAAAATGCACAGCTTCAGAGATGTAGTAAAACAGGAAAATAGTTTTATTGCTAGGAGTCTGAATTGCATAGCAGATTTTGCTTCAAGATGCTAATAGACAGTTTACTTGTTTAGATACAGTAATTAAAGAACAGTCACATGCCTTCTGAGCCCACCTCTGGGCTGCACCATGGTAGAGCCCCAACAGAGTGCCCCAATGGACCTTGTAGAGCCCCAACAGAGTGCCCCAATGGACCAAAATAAATAAATAAATATCACAGTCTGTGGGCAGTCTGTGAAATCCGCAAATTCGTGGACCAGGCAAATGGAGCACAAACCAGGTCCCAAAATTAGGTCCATGGACCGGTCCATGCCCATTCCTAATCAGAACACTGAAACCAGTGGACATGATTGTACACCAGTGGCAGAGCTTGTGAAAAGTTAATCAGGATAGAGTAATGAAATAATGATGTAATCTATTAGAGCAGGGCAAATCAGTTCTGCTTAGAAAGCTCATTAGTATTTACATAGTGAAAAATGAAGCCAGGCATAATCTACTAACATGACTTCCAGTCTGTAATAAGACAACAGAATAGAAAATATTTAACAAAAACTGGTTCATGTATTCATATGAAGCTGCCTTATATTGTAACAAACCATTGGCCCGTCAAGGTAAGTATTGTCTATGCAGACTCCAGGGTTTGAGGCAGATGTCTTGCACATCACCTACTTCCTGGTTCTCTTTAACTGGAGATGCCAGGGATTGAACCTAGGACCTTTTGCATGCAAAGCAAAGGCTCTTCCACTGATCCACAGTCCCTCCCAAACCAGTTGTTTGGCCAGCATTGCTAGTTTCTATTATGGAATGCTGGACTTTTTGTAAAATTAAAGCTTGCAATAATAAAACAAAGCATGCACAGGCCTGTTTCATGACATATGGTACTTTAGAACTTGTAGAAGAGATGACCTGGCAGCTGTTACATTTAAATCCAATGAAGTCATCATTCGTCCTACTGCTCACATGAAGTTAAATTTACAGACACCAGCCACACATTGCTGCTTCTCTCAGCCACATTTCATTAGGAAATGAAGCTCCAGGAAGTCACTGTTCAGTCAGCTCAGGAGTCATTCAACAATACTGTGTGGACACACGAGCATGTTAGGAGCCAGCTGTTTTGCATCCTGGTAACCTGTGGCATCACCATGTACCTTACCTACTTTCTGCATCTGTGTACAAGCTCTGTGGCTAAAGGAACTGAAACATTAACTACTTAAAGCCACAGTGTCTCCAAGCATATACTGATTCATGGTCAGTTGACTCTCAGCAACCTGTTGATTAGTTCCTGCCCCTATAAAACTGTCACAGCACACAAATTGGACCAGTTCCTTTGCAACTTGTCCTCACCAGATTCTTACCTTGTATCTCAGTTCTTTGTAGGTTTTTTTGTCATTCCCCCGCCCCCCGCCAAGCAGATCCTGATTCCTAACAAAGTGATGTGATTGTCTTCAGCTATGAAGCGGAATAAAACACAGATGTTGTGCTGGGATGTGAAGGTGTCATGTATGCACTCACTTTCTTGTTTCAACATAAACTTACATGGCAACCAATACGATAAGTATTCAAGACCACTCCATGAATAATTTTTGTTGTTCAGTTGCACAGTCGAGTCCGACTCTTTGCGATCCCATGGACCAGAACTCGCCAGGCCCTCCTGTCTTCCGCCGTCCTCTGAAGTTGGCTCAACTTCATGTTCGTTGCATCTATGACACTGTCTAACCATCTCATCCTTTGCCGTCCCCATCTTCTTTGACCTTCAATCTTTCCCAGCATCAGGGTCTTCTCCAGTGAGTGCTCCCTTCTCATTTGGTGGCCAAAGTATTTGAGCTTCAGTTTCATTATCTGGCCTCCCAGGGAACAGTCAGGGTTGATTTCTTTTAGGATTGACTGATTTGATCTTCTTGCAGTCCAAGGGACTCTCAAGAGTCTTCTCCAGCATCATTGTTTAAAAGAATCTATTCTTCGGCGCTCGGCCTTCCTTATAGTCCAACTCTCGCAGCCATACATGACTACTGGGAATACGCAGACTGTGACAGCAGCCATGAAATTAAAAGGTGCCTGCTCCTAGTTAGCTCTTAACACATATTCACTACTTTTTCCAGTTCTTAACTATAGTCTTTAAATGTGGGGAAAGAAATCCCAATCTCCATAGCTTGATTTTTTCCTAAGGTGAAGTGGGGAGTAAAGGAGGGTAGTAGGTTTCTTATGGACATCTTTGTTTTTGCAGTCCACATGTTAATCTGCTGTAAGGAATTGTGAAAGGCTGTTTCAGTGTTATCTGTTGAGTTGTTGGGATTATAGTTGATATATAGTTGATATATAGTTGCTGTATTTTGTGTGTATTGTTGGGGTCAGTGTTCCCTCTAAGCTGAGTTAGTGTAAGATAGTTCACAGATTTTTAGCCTCTGGCTCACACATTTTTGTCTTCGCTCAGGAAGGAAGGCTCCAGAGCAAACTAATGTATGCAGTAACCAAATCGCTCACTCACAAGTATTATGCCAGTAGCTTGCAAAGTAGAATTTTTGCTCACAAGACTCCACAGTTTAGAGGGAGCATTGGTTGGGATTACAGCTGGTAATCTTTTTTATTCAATATATTTTCCTATATCTTTGTATATTTTAAAGATGTTATGTAAAAAAATTAAAAAGGAAATGATGGATTCTCAAATTTCAGAACATAAGTATGTGTTCAGAATGACAATTCTAAAGGATTTGTACATCATTGCATAGTTCTATGAGGGTTTTTTTCCTTTTGCTGACACAATGGGACCCGTAGATGAAGAGAAAGAACTTGTCTAAAAAAACCCCCACATATTGTATACAGCAGCCTTATGTAGAGCAACTGATTGAATTATATATGTTTTGTTCATAACATTGGATGGAGAGATTTTCTTTTTGCTTATTTATGAAGGTTTCACAAATCAATGCAGATTTCTTAAAGCAGATTACAGTATTTGCATGGATTTATTTTCATTGACTATTTGTCATTTTTGATTCTCACCTAAGTTTTGTACTATTATTTCTGGCTTAAGATTCGTACTAGTGCTTCTAGCTGAAGTTTTGAAATAGGAAAATAATTACCTAGGAATAGTAAATCACAAGAAAAATCAATAAATACAAACTCTGAAGCATCACTTGTGGAAATCAAATAAACTACCTCCATGCAGTTTCTAAGCATTTATTTTTTCCATTAGACCTTCAAATGGTTTCAGTTATGATAACTGGAAACTTAGAATAATTATATGGGTTTTTTTTAAACATTCAAAGGAGAAAAACCAATCTGATCATTGCTTAGTGTTGTTGGTTTTTTTTTAGAGAGGCAATATTATATGCTTTCTATCTCATATGAAATGTTTACATATAAAAGTAAACCAAATATACTTTTCAAGTACATCACAATGATATTCCTCTCGCATTCACAAGTATTTATTTGAATGAAAATGCTTAATATTGACCTCTAATGATACACTGAGATCTTGTTTTCCAAGCTGACTTTCAAGCTTACTAAAAGCCAGTATATGAATCAGGGATCTAGAGTTAGCTTTGGGATCTCACAGTGGGAAATTCATGAGTGGATCTATCACTATTTTTTCAACTGAAAATATCAGCTTTGGACATCAGATTCAGATCAAACCTATGACGGGAAGGAGGATGGTTAAATGATTTCCCCTGTGTCATTTTAATCATATTAATATTTCTTATTTATAAATCTTAGCAACCTCTATATAAAAAGATTTACAACTTTTTTAAAAAACTTCATTGATTATGCCACATCCCAATTGTCAATTTCCTGCCCATGGATTAAATGAAATAATTTAGTTCCAAATATTTAGTTAAATATTAATCGTATAGTTAAGTCCCAAATATTTTAATATTGACTTCTAGCAGTACCTAATCTCATACTGAGAACTGCTCTAGGTATAGGGTCTATGAAAATAAGAGTTGCAATCTGTGAAGGCTCACAATCAAATCTCAGCTTTGCCACAAGAAGGTTTAAGGAAGTCTCAGCATTCCCTCAGTCCTGCAATATGAGGACAATAATAATGGCTATTATGTTTATTTACAACATTTATATCCTGGTTTTCTGTCCTATCAGGGACACCAAGGCAGGTGATAATTAAAATAAGCATAGTAACACATCATAAAGTGAATTAAAAACCAACGCTAAAAAAATACATGTATAAAACATAAGACAACAAATCAAAACATAATGCAGGAAACACAAATCATATGGGTAATGCCGGACAAAGTGAAAATCTTTACCTGCTCGTGGAAGACAGTGATAGAGGGGGAAAGAGGAATATCCTTGGAGAGGGAGTTTCATAATTTTGATGCCATAACTAAGAAGGCTCTAATATTATCATTTTATTTATTTATTTATTTGGATTTATATCCCACCCGCCCCGAAGGCTCAGGGCGGCCTTTTACAGCCCTCTGAGGTTCACACCAATATAAATGAACATGAGAGAGGTGAGTTCAGTAATTTTCATGTAAAATCGAAGGGACCTATGGTAGGAAAGGATGTCTGTAATCTGTGATGTCTTTATACTAATGCACAGAGTATGGGAAATAAATAGGAGGAAATTGAACTTCAAATAGTGGAAAGTAAGTATGATCTGATAGGTATCACTGAGACTTGGTGGGATGAGTCTCATATATGGAGTACAGCGATTGGAGGATATACCTTGTTTAAACTTAAAATAATTTTTTTTTAAAAAAAAAGGAGGGGTGGCACTGAAATTCAGGTTCTTGAGAGTTGCCCTGTTGAAAGTGTGTGGGTAAGGATAGAGCGGGGGAGGGGGAAGAAGGGGAAATTGTTGTGGGGGTAAACTACAGACCTCCAAACCAACCAGTGGAACTGGATGTTGCATTTGTACAACAACTTGCTAAACTTTCACAGAGACAGGATGTAGTGGTTATGGGAGATTTCAACTATCCAGATATTTGCTGGAAATCTAACTCTGCTAGACATGGGGCATCCCACAGATTCTTGAATAGACTTGCAGACAACTTCATCTCTCAGAAGGTGGAGGTGGGAACCAGAGGATCTGCTATCCTAGATTTAATCCTGACTAACAGGGAAGAACTGGTTGATGAAGTGAATGTTGTGGGATTCTTGGGGAATAGTGACCATGTCAGCTTGGAATTTGACACAGAGAGGGATGTGAAACCAGGACATAGTAGGACTCGTATCCAGGAAAGCTGATTTCAAAAAACTCAGAGAAATATTAGGTAGGATCCCATGGTTGGAAATGCTGAGGGGGAAATCTGCACAGGAAGGATGTGTGATGCTGAAAAATGAAGTGCTTAAGGCACAATCGCAAACTGTTCTGGTAAGAAAGAAAGGTGGGAGACAGGTAATGAAGCCGAGGCGGCTGAACAAGGAACTCTTTGAAGAGCTGAGACTAAAAAGGGAAATGTACAGGAAATGGAAGGAGGATCAGATTACTGAGGCTGAGTACAAGAAGCAGGCTTGAGTCTATAGGGATGGTGTCAGAAAGGCTAAAGCGCAGATGGAGCTGAGACTTGCGAGGGATGCTAAAAACAACAAGAAAAATTTATATGCCCATGTTCATAGCTAAAAGAAGAACAGGGATGGAGTAAGCTCATTGCTAGGGGGAAGACGGTCAAGCCTTAACAAGGGATGAAGACAAAGCGGAATTACTCAACTCTCACTTTGTGTCAGTCTTTAACCGTAAGGCGAGCTGTATGCAAACTGAAGAATGCAGGGCATATGAAGGAAGGAGAAACTGCCAGTCCAGAGTAAGTAAGGAAATGGTTAGAGAGCATCTAGCTGCCTTAAATACTTTCAAATCTCCAGGGCCGGATGGCTTGCATCCCAGGGTGCTAAAAGAAATGTTATTTCAGATGTTATTTCAGAGCCCCTGGTTCTAATCTTTGAGATGTCCTGGAGTACTGGTGTTGTGCCGGAAGACTGGAAAAGAGCGAATGTTTTCCCAATCTTCAAGAAGGGAAAAAAGACAGACCCAGGAAATTACAGGCCTGTCAGCTTGACATCAATACCTGGGAAAATTCTAGAGCAGATTATTAAACACTCTGTCTGTGAGCACCTTGAACGGAATGAGTTAATTGGTAGTAGCCAGCATGGGTTTATCAAGAATAAGTCATGCCAGACCAACCTTATCTACTTTTTTGACAGAGTTACCATAATGGTTGACTCTGGCAATGCTGTGGATATAGTGCATCTAGATTTCAG
>NW_015170276.1:2556227-2576872 GCF_001447785.1 Gekko japonicus
GATTGCTAATTCTGAAGAAGACAGAGTCAGGATTCAAAATGATCTAGATAGGCTGGAACAGTGGGCTGAGATAAATAAAATGAATTTCAATAGAGATACGTGCAAAGTCCTACACTTAGGTACAAAAAAATCAAAGGCACAGATATAGAATGGGAGGGACTTGGCTTGACAGCAGCACATGTGAAAGGGATCTAGGTGTTCTGGTTGATCACAAGCTAAACATGAGCCTGCAGTGCGATGTGGCTGTGAAGAAAGCTAATGCAATCTTAGGATGCATTAACAGAAGATTGTGTCCAGATCAAGGGGGATGGTAGTTCTGCTCTATTCTGCTATGGTCAGGCCTCACCTGGAGTACTGTGTCCAGTTTTGGGCACCACATTTTAGGAAGGATGTTGACAAGCTCAAGCGTGTCCAAAAGAGGGCAACCAGGATGGTGAGAGGGTTGGAATCCAAGTCTTATGAGGAAAGGCTGAATGAGTTTGGTATGTTTAGCCTGGGAAAGAGAAGGCTTAGAGGGGACATGATTGCAGTCTTCAAGTATTTGAAGGGCTGTCATGTAGAAGATGGAGCAGATCTATTCTCTCTTGCTCCGGATTGCAAGACTAGATCTAATGGGTGGAAATTACAAGGGAGTCGTTACCGGCTAAATATCAGGAGAAACTTCCTAACTGTAAGAGTGATTGAGCAGTGGAACAGTCTGCCTCGGGAGGTGGTGGATGCTCCTTCGCTGGACGTTTTCAAGCGGAGGCTGGACGACCATCTTTTGGGTATGTTCTATGTATGTAGGGCTATCTTTCAGCTGTGCTCCTGCAGAGTGCAGGGGGTTGGACTAGATGACCTGCAAGGTCCCTTCCAACACTTTCTATGATTCTATGATATACCCATGAAAGACTTTGAACACTGAAAGCAGCTTAGTACTATTAATACTTACTTAGCACTATGGTGTTTAGCACTATACTACTTATGGCACAATACTATGAAGAGCTACTCCACTTTCAGCCCATTGAAATCAATGAGATTGGAACAACTCTCCATAAGATTGCACAGTTGTATACGACTACATAAATACTATGATTTTAACAAAATATACTAAAGTTGCAGTCCTATGCAGAGTGACTCACTCTAAACCAATGGAGTAACTCTGCATAGGATTGCATTGTAATTATTCTTAGCACTTTGTGCTTCTTAAGTGCTGTCAGGTCACTTCCAGCTTTCTCCAAATGTCATATTGTTAACAGCCTTGCTCAGGTCTTGCAAATTGAGGGCCGTGGCATCCTTTATAGAGTTAACTCATCTCACATTGGGGCTTCATCTTTTCCTGTTGCCTTCAACTTTTCCCAACATTATTGTCTTCTCCAGTGACTCTTGTCTTCTTGTAACCAAAAGTATGATAGCCTCAGTTTAGTCATTTTAGCTTCTAGGGGAAGTTCAGGTTTAATTTGATCTTGAACACACTGTGGGGGGGGGGGGTTGTGGTTTTTTCTTTGTGGTCCACAATATCCATAAAACTCTCCTCCAACACCCCATTTCAAATGAATTTACTTTCTTCTTATTGGTTTTCTTCATTGTCCAACTTTCACATCCATCCATAATAATGGGGAATAGTATGGCATGAATTAACTTGATCTTGGTCACTGGCAACACATCCCTACACTTAAGAATCTTTTCTAGTTCTTTCATGGTTGCCTTTCCCAGTCTCAGTCTCCTTCTGATAATTTTGTTACACACTCCCTTTTGGTTGATGATACAGCCAAGGAATAGAGAATCTTGAACAATTTCAATTCCTTCATTGTCAACCTTAAAGTTGTGTAATTCCCCAGTAGTCATTACTTTTGTCATCTTGATGTTTGGCTATAATCCTGCTTTGGCACTTTCTGCTTTAACCTTCATCAGTAGTCATTTCAGGTCTTCACTATTTTCTGCCAGTAAGATCTGTCATCTGCATATCACAAATTATTAATGTTCCTTCCACCAATTTTCACTCTGCCTTCATCTAAATCTAATCCAGATTTCCTAACATGTTCTGCATATAGGGCAAAGAGACAGGTAGATAAAATACTTCCTTGTCTGATATCTTGCCAGCTGGAAACCATTCTGTTTCATCATATTCTGTCCTAACACTAGCCTCCAGTCCAGACTACAGGTTGCACATAAAGACAATCAGATGCTGTGGCACACCCTCTTTTTTTAAAAAAAACCAACCATAACTTTAATTGATCCACACACTCAAAAGGTTTGCTGTAATCACGAGCTGATTTTCTTCTGCAATTCTCTTGGATGCTCCAGGATCCAACATATATTTGCAATATGATCTCTACCGAGTACTATAAATGCTAAATATTATTGTTACTGTTGTTATTATATTTCTGAGTTGCTCACTTTTTCAGTCTGAATATTAATATTTTTTCTGACTGGTCAATTAAAAAAAACTAACAAACCTGGCTCTCTAGATAATTGAGATTACTCATTCCCTTGAGTTCTGACATAGCTGATGTGTTGAGTAATCCAGTAATCATTCTCTTTATGCTTTAAAAAAAACCCCAAAACCCTGGGTTAACACAGTGATTAACTTTCTTTAGATAACTAATGGTTTGCTTGCATTGTCACTTCTTTGCAGGAGCCAACATATACAAATCCATTGGAAGTCCTGCTTTGATTATTCCTCTTGATCCTCATCTAGTCAATAACCAGGTTACAAAAGCATGTCTGTGGTTGCTAATTTAATTTTCCTTTTTTTCAGTCTTGCATTATGACTCTAGTTTCTTCAGATCAGTCCAATTGCTGATACTTGAGAAGCCTCTTGAATAATCCATAATAACCTATAAATAGATTAAAACGTATTTTGGAAACCTCTGCATCTGCTGGGCAGATGCATAATAACCCTGCAAGAAAATAGTGGAAGACCTATACTATCAGTTTTCACAGAGAAATATCAATGTGATAAGTTATTCCCCATATCTGTTCTTTGATAGTTACTTATTTTTAGCAGTATGCATCTTATTGGTGAAATGGGTATATATCCATATAAAATTAAGCTACGAGGGAAAACAAAAGTTGTATGCCTTACCAGCTTTATGTGGCCAGCAGTATTAACCTCATATTACAGACAGTAACCTGCAACAGAGAGAATAATGGCTTGCCTAGACAACACATGAGAGTATCTCTATGTGTGAGACCCCTTTCATATCCAGTCTTATCTGAGACTCATTCTCTTAGCTTTATTTTGATTATTCAGGTCCTCATCTAGCAGTAACATCACTATACATCCATTTTCCTGCACAGTCACATTCAGCGAAACTGTAAAGCAAACACGTTTCTAATGAGTGAACTGTCTTTTGTTTTTATCACAATTTAAACTGCAGGTTATGGGCATCAGCCTTGAATGCTCAGAAATGTTTGGGTGTTGCTGTTTTTTTTAACAAATGCTGAGAATTGTACAACATTTTATTGTAGTTCTCTAAGGGCCAGAATAACAAACTTTTATGAGTGGAATAAAAATCATGTACTGCAGCCCACTGAATTTTCCAGTATGCCAATCCAGGCAGAAGGGACCATCAGAAATAAGGTGCAAGAAGGGGTAAAGTGGTGGGGCCTTGAGTTGGTGATTATCATCCACTAACAGAAAAGAATCTCTGGCTTCAATTCTATATTGATATATTTATTTTATAAATATCTATATTTATTATGCCTGTTTGTAAATCATACTTTCTATAGGTGAACTGAGTACTTTTTCTAAATGCTCAAAACCCAAGATTTCTTTGTAATCCTTTATAATAAATTTTGCGAGGCTAGCCAATCTGGGTGAAAGCAGCAGAAACATCTCTCCAATAAATAATATTTATGCATGAGGCAGAAGCAGACTAAAAGCAAAGATGCTGGACATGAGTCACAGAAGACATGTTTAAGGCTTGTTGGCACAGTAGACTGGAGTTGGGAGGAGAGAATTCTCCAGACTTGTGCATGGGAGCTTGTTTCATTTCTTTTGGTTTTGTTATTAATTCCAAAAGGGACTTTTTCATTTTATTATTATAATAAATAATGAGAGCATAAAGGAGTCTAGAACTTCTGGCCATGTCTTGAACATCCCTCATTTCTGGGAAACCTGTTAAAACTAAAAAGTAATATTTTTTTCTAGTTGAACTGTAGATATAAACTAACAAGGTAATTACGTAGAATTTCCTTTTAAAAATATGTAATAAAAACTTTGAATTCTAAGTAGCTCAGATCTGTGGGTTTTTTTTTTTAAAAAAAAAGTATTGTAAAGCTTTTATCTAGTAAGCAGGATAATTCCAAAGTGTTCCTTAATGCCCCTTAATATTGTAATGGAAGACTTGATGGATAAATGAATGAAAACAAAGCAAAGCTAGACAATTTAAAAGACAAGGAACAAGAAATGGTTCTAAAAATTCTTTTTTCAAAGAGCAAATAATTCTCTTGGCAGCAGACACCACAAAACAATATGGACCACATCATAGATCAAGCATTCTATACAATGTGTATAGATAATACTGATTCTGAGGATTCTCTTGTATTGCCTCACATCAGTTTAGTGTAGTGGTTAAGAGCAGCAGACTCTAATCTGGAAAACCAGGTTTGATTCTTCATTCCTACACATGAAGCCAGCTGGGTGACCTTGGGCCAGTCACAGTTCTCTCAGAGATGTTCTCTCAAGAACTGTTCTGTCAGAGCCCTCTGAGCCTCACCAGCCTCACAGGGCATCTGTTGAGGGGAGAGGACGAAGATTGTAAGCCGCTCTGAGACTCCGAGTGAAGGGCGGGGTATAAATCCAACTCTTCTTCTTCCCTGTGCCACAGCAACTAATCCTCCTTCTCTTATCTCCCTAGTCCCTAATCCTCTTTAAAATCCAGGAGGCAAACTATACATACCCAATAGCCTTCCTGTGCCCTCACAAGATTCCTACTTATGACAGTTCATCCATCATACTGGTCGCCTAAGCAATAATGTTAATCATTGTGATTTGCAAGGATTTGGGAAGCCCAGTAGGGCATCTGTGGCTCGCCTTGCTTTTTAAAAAAATACACACCTGGGTGCAGACATGGAGGATTAACTGCTGTGGCTCCTGGATAAAGGCAGGTGCATCTATGGAAATGGCAGCTGACAGGTAGGACAGGAGGTTGCCATCCCAGAAAATCAAGCACCTGAGGCAACTGCCTTAGTTGGTCTTATGACTGAACTAGCCCTCTGTGTATACTGCAAAGTACTAGTTGGCGATTCTTTTAAAATGACTTCCCTGAACTCAATTTGATTGAAGCCTCCCTGAGCCCACTTGTGGGATAGCGCGGGGGTATAAATTAAATAAATAAATAAATTGCTGATGATGATGATGATTTGGTTTTATTAATAGCTGATCAAACTTGCCAAGGACACACTCCTAATTGCTGGGTATGGATTTCTAACAAGTAGACTACCACATTTAGTACAAATTTGGGTAAAATCCCAACCTGCCTCCAAAGTTAGCCTGTTTGAAGAACACAGCCAAATCGAAGTGACCAGAGATGCCATTCTAGATCTACTGGGAAATTAACAACCAATAAGTCTTCATATCCTGATGGCATATGCCCAAGAGTTCTTAAGAAACCCAGATGTGAGATAGTTGATCTACTAACCCATATTTGTAACCTATCACTAAATTCAGCTGCTGTACCAGAAGGCTGTAGCAAATGTTATACCAATTTTTAAAATGGGATCCAGAGGGAAACTAGGAGATTACTAGCCAATCAGCCTAATATCTGTCCCAGGCAAATCAGTAGAAACTGTAATCAAAGATAGAATGTTGGGCACATAGAGGGACAAAGTCTGCTGAGGGAAAATCAGCATGGCTTCTGCAAAGAGAAGTCCTACCTCACCAACTTTTGGGAGTTCTTTGAGAAAGTGAACAAGTATGTAGACAACAGTGACCCCGTAGACATTATATACCTGGACTTTCAAAAGGATTTTGGCAAAGTACCCCACCAAGGACTCCTGAGTAAATTTAGCTGTCATGGGATAAGAGAATGGGTTCTCTTATTGATTAAAAACTGGTTAAATGGCACGAAGCCAGGAGGACAAATCAGTGGACAGTTCTCACAATGGAGGAAATTAAGCAGTGGGGTCCCACAAGGATTGGTATTGAGGCTGGTACTATTTAATTTATTCATAAATGATCTGGAACTGGGGGTGAATAGTGTAGTAGCCAGGTTTGCAGATGACACACAATTATTCAGGATGATGAGAACCAAGACTGAATGTGAAGAGTTCCAAGAAGACCTCCAAAAACTGGGTGGGCGGGCAGCAATGTGGCAAATGAAGTTCAGTGTTGGTAAATTTAAGGTGATGCACATTGAGCTGCAGTGGCTCAAGTGGTTAAGACACTGAACTGCAGGCTGTGGAAGGTCAGTAGTTCAGCAGTTCGAGACCCGGGTGCCGCATGATGGAGTGAGCTCCCATCTCTAGTTCCAGCTCCTGCCAACCTAGCAGTTCAATAGGTACCACTTTGGTGGGAAGGTGTTTAGTCATGCCGGCCACATGACCATGGAAACGTCTTTGGACAGCGCTGGCTCTTCGGCTTTGAAATGGAGATGAGCACCGCAACCCTAGAGTTGGATTCAACTGGCTTTCAAGCAAGGGAACCTTTACCTTTACCTTTTTACATTGGGACAAAAAATTACAATGTTAAATATAGGCTGATGGGGTCTGAACTTGCTGAGAATGAGAGGGGAAAAGTTCATAGGGTCATGGTGGACAGCTCAACAAAAGTATCAACCCAGTGTGCTGCAACAGTGAAAAAGCCAAACTTTATGTTAGGGATTAATAGAAAAGGAATTGAGAATAAAATGGCCAATTTTGTAATGCCTCCATATAGATCTATGGTGTGGCCTCATTTGCAATACTGTGTACAATTCTGGTCACCATATCTCAAAAAGGACATTGCAGTGTTGGGAAAAGTACAGAGGAGAGCAACCAGATGATTAGGGGGTTGGAGCACCTTCCCTATGAGGAAAGGCTGGAAAGTTTTCAGTTTAGAAAAGAGACAGCTAAGGGGGAGCATGACAGAGGTTTATAAAATTATGCATGGGGTGGAGAGAGTTGACAAAGGTGATTTTTTTCCTACCTCTCCCTAAATACTAGAAATTGAGAGCATCCAATGAACCTGATGGACAGTAGGTTCAGGACGGACAAAAGGAAATACTATACACAGAGAGTGATTAAAATGTGGAATTTGCTGCCAGAGGATGTAGTGATGGCCACATGAATAATCAACTTTGAAAGAGGATTAGATAGATTCATGGAGGATAAGTCTATCAATGGCTACTAGCCATGGTGATTGAGGGGAGCCTTCATATTCAGAGGCACTAATCCTCTGAATCTCAGAACCAGGAAGCAACATCGGCCTTTATGTCCTGTTGTTGGCCATCCAGAGGTTGTCTGCTGTGTGAGACAGGATGCTGGACTAGATGGACTATTGGACTGATCCAGCAGGGCTCTTCTTTAGTTCTTATGTTCCCTTCAGAAGAAATATATCTTTTTTCATTGGTCAAATGTACATAGCTTTCTGAGTTTATAGTTTTTTTCAGGCAAATATTGCATTATAGGGGCTGCGGTCACATGGAACATTAGCCACGCAAGAGAGATGGAAGACAGGTGGATTTTCCGGGCGCAATCTCACCGGCACATCTGGGAAGCGTAGCGCTTCCGTGGCACAACCAAGGCTTCCTGCCAAAAACACGCAGCAAAAAACTAGTACCTCGGAGGTACTAGTTTCCGGAAACCGCAGGACAAGGGCGGGCGTCTGATTGTGTTTCCGGTGGCATCCGGCGTCCGCCCATGTCCCCTTGCAAAAAAGGTTTTTTTTCCCCCCAAGTCTCCGTGGATGCGCACACGCACCCAACGGAGCATGCACATTTGTCATGTACACAAAAAAAGAAAACCAGTTTGCCGCACCGCACGCTTCTTTGTTGCGCGCAGGTGTGTCCTGTGATCGGCACCTCTCCCTACTCCCGGAACCTCCCCGGAACCTCCACAGGAAGTCTGATCTCTTAACTGCGTGTTAGTTTTCCCCGGGGCAAACAGCCCCCCCCCCCCCCGCAGTTTCCTGCCCGTGTGACCGGAGCCAGTGTTTTATAAAAGCTTGAATTAGCAATATATGTTATGCTGACACACTGTTATTAGTAAGGTTCGAAAGTTAAGTCCTCTGAAAAATCAAAACTACAGTATAGGGGACGATTTTTTTTATTTCAAGAGGATTCTGAATTTTTTTCCCTACTTCAGCCACTTGCAAACTGTTGGAGTGTGGAATTCAGCAACTTGCTCCAGCTCTCTGTGTGAGGAAAAAATGAAGACCAGCCATTTTGAAGAAAAATAAATCTTATGGAGTATTTGTATCAAAGCCAGTGTCTTGTCAGAGGGCCAGGGTGAAAGCTGACTAGAATCTGTATGCTTGTTTCAAGCTATTGAACTATTTGGACCAGGCACAAGCACAGATTGCCACTAAGACTGTTGTGTTTAGGAAATTGCTGCACTAATCTCCCAAGGACAGAAGATAGTCACACCATTCTTTATCACTGAGAGCTTCCAACGGAATATTTTCTTGGATGCTGTCTCCCTTCACACAAAGAAACTTCACAATGGAAAAGTCATTTACATGGATGAAAGTTCTGTTTGTTTCCTACTAAATAAAGGTTTTTTTGGGGTAACAGGACTGTGTTACCTCATCCATTGCAATACAGTGAAAATATTCTAAGCATTCGTTTGGGTGACTTCTCTTTAGAGCCAGCTCACAACATTCACAACAAAATTACCTTGGCAAGAGTACAACGGGCTAATCTGTGAGGTGCCTTGGTTGACTCTTTGCAATGTTATACAAATAGTGTGAGTTCTGTGATATTTTGGGATGTACTAAAAGGAATGACAGGATTGCCCACTGAAAACAATGGGAGAGGCTTGAAGGCCCATTGGAGATAATGGGAGCTAGGAATGCCAATTGACTTGCTTGGGCTCCACTGAAATACACTGCAGCACAAAAAGTTGCAAAGAAAATGTGGAATGGTTTTTCCATTAAGGTCTTTGGGCCCAGACAGACTACTCTGGAACTGGAATGACAGCCCCCAGATTAAAACAAATTTAGAGTCCAGTGGCACCTTTAAGACCAACAAAGGTCCTGGTCATACAGGCCAGAAAATGTGAAGGGGAAGTGTGGCTGTTTGCCCCAGAGCAAAATAACATACGGCCGGCCAATCACACATCCTGTTGAGGTCCCGTGGTTAGGGCGTGAGGTGCCGATCACACGGCTATCCTGCAGCGTGGCAAAGAAGTGGCGTGGCGCAATCACACCAGCAATCGCTAAGCGCTACTTCCGTGGCAAACGGGAATTTTTTTCTCACCAAAAGGTGAGCATGCACATGATCGTTTCTGCGCATCCTGTGAAGACTTAAAAAAAAATAGCCGGTTTGCAATAGGACTAGGATGGGACGCGATCAGACGCCTGCCCTTGCCCCGCGTTTTCCGGAAACTAGTACATGGTAAGTACTAGTTTTTTACTCCGTATCTTCAGCATGAAGCCACGGGTGCACTACACTTCCCAGATGTTGAGGTGTGATCGCGCCCGGAAAATACGCCTATCATCCGTATCTTTAGCGCAGCAAATGCTCCATGTGAACGGGGCCAAAGGTTTATTCAAGGTACGAGCTTTCGTGTCCATGCACACAAGACAGTCCCTAGGAACAGAATCTCTGTGATATTTCTAGTCTCATAAACCAATCTAATCAATGCCTTCCCATACTATTCCACTAGATTCATAGTGTTGTTTGGTTTCATATGTTCTGTTGCATTCCATGAATCCAAGTAAGGTAAGTACAGTGATATGAAAAACATTTTGTGACTTACACTGCTAGGAAATGAAGAGACCTCTTACATTTGTTTTTTTAAAAATTACTCTTTCTAATTAATGGGGCTTACTACTAGGAAAGTGTTCTTAGGGTTGCACTTTTAACTCTTCAAACTTTTGTCAATGCAATCCTCAGATGTTATTCCCTTAGGTTTGAATTTATGCATTCCTGTATTTGAAACTATTGAAACTATATGAGAGTGTTATTCTACATTTTAGTTTATATTTGTTCTAAAGAGCTACATTGCCCTTCTATTATTACATCAATACATGTTGTAATGTTGTATTTTGCCCAGAAGAACAGACCATGATTTTAAAGTGAGCATTACAAATGAAAAATTTTTAATAAAGAGATTTAGGGCCTCAATCATTTTTTAAATTGTTCTGTGCTTGCAATGTAGCATCAACATAGGGTAATTTATGAGATTACTATTCAGTCAGGTTCTCTTGAAATACTAACTAAGAAAATAATATTTTAGCACAGACTTGTTATCATCTATACCAGAGCATCCTGAACAGTAGGTATTCAAACAGGGAGAATTTTTAATCTTGTGGATTGATAATATTTTATGAGATTGGCACATATACCACCTTTTGATTTAGATCTATGCAAAACAGATAGAAGTACTCAGGGTTTCCTGTCCTCCCAAATGAGCTTGGGCAATGGCTTGGATCCAACAAAGGATTTTTGTCAGCCAAAGTATTTCCATCCATGTCTCATGACTTTTGTGCCTGTTTTTCCATTGAGGCTCAAAATGCCTGCTGAAATGCTGATTCTAGGAAACAGAAAAATTGCCAAGAATTGCATTCGGGGAAGTATCATGCATTATTGTGAGAGGGGAAGGGTAAGTTGGGAATTTATTTATTTATTTACTTACTTATTCCATTTAAACCATGCCCTCCCTGCTGGAACAGGTGGAAATCCTTACATCTGTTGTGTCCTTAATTCTAGGCATCAAAATAAGGAGGCAGTATAATTTCAAACAGGAACATAGCTGAGTAAGTCCAGTTCTTTCTCTGTCCGGAGCTGCAGGGAAAACAATTTCCTTTCTTCCTGTTCTTGCCCACACCAAGTCCTGGAATGGACTAGGGCAATCTAAAATACTGGCCTAGATTAAAGGAACAGAGTTGACAAGACAAAACACCAACCATAAAAATACCTTGGGCCAGCCACACATTCTCAGCCTACTCTACCCCACAGGGTTGTTTTCAGGATAATATGGAGGTGAGGAGAAGGATGTGAGCTGCCTTGGCTCTTCACTGGGGAGAAAGGTGGGGATATAAAAGAAGTAAATGAATAAATAAATACATGCCCCATGGGATCTAAGCCAATATTGTTACTGCTCTTAGCTTTATGTCAAGGTTTCTGACAGTTTTTGCAAACCATGTTAAATAGTAAAGATTTGAATCTTTGATTTTACTTGTTGGTTTATATTAATCTCCCACAATTTAGCTTTAGCTGTATTGATTGCTCTACCATAATTACTAAAGGATTTAAAGACATACTACAACAAGACTTTGGTGTCTGGTAAAGGTTATATCACAGGCATATAAACTGATTTTATATTCACCATTAACTGTTTGAAACCCTCTAATCTCTGGTGTAGCTCTTACTAAGTTGGCTGGGGTTCTATGCCAACAGCAAATGACAAAGCTTAAAAAGGGAATCTTTTACACGTGTATCGAGAAAGAGCTTGATGATAAGATGCTATTTCTTCAAAACGTTTCAGTCTTAAACTATTTTATGTTTGCCTTCTCCTTTGAAAACAAACAGACATGGGGATTTAATTTGTAGTCAAACTTAAATGCAGAATTGTGTCGTGTCATGAATTTATATATAAAATATTTATTCAGGCATGCTGGCACTGGCTCCCCTGGACTGCCTGGAGTTTAGACAGGCCTGGTGCCACCTCCCTCACTTTGGGTGGTGCTTTGGCTGGCCAGGAGCCACTTCCCCAGGGCTACATGGAGTTAAATTGAGCTAAGTGCAACCATCCTGCCACTGGGTTGGACTGGTCCAGGTGTGGGGCGAGTCAAAGGCCCATCCAAAGATGTCCCAGTGCCCATAATAGCCAATATGCCTGTGCTGTTCTTCCACATTCAGTTAAAAAATGAGAATAGTCATTATGGGGAAAATTCTGGTGAAATTAGATGGTTATCAAACTGAGGAAATGTGAACAAATTCCTACCTCAGCTTTTACTATTTTCATCCGAAGGGCGGGAGGGGTTGTAACAAAGATTAACCATCCAGCTTTCACTTTCCACCACCAACCCCAGTGTAAAAATAAATAAATGAGGTGATGCTGGAGTTGGAGAAATTTAGAATACAATCACATTTAGAGCCAAGATGAGACCCCTCTAAATTCTGGCCTGGTTCATAATGGGATTTGTCACAAGCCAATCTTAGGGTGGCCAAGTCTTACCTGCTGTCGGAGCGGGGGACTCCCGGCTTCTTCCACAAACTTCCATAGAGTTTTCCCTCGGATGACCGTGGCCCCGCCCCCAGCGTGCCCGGCGTGGTCGCGTCACTTCCGGGTGACGTGCACGTCGAGTGCTTTGGGGGTGGGATATCCCCCGGGGCCCGATCCGCCGGTGGTGGGGAACAGGCCTCTGGGGCGGGGGTTTCCCCACCCCCGGGGGGACTTGGCAAGCCTAGCCAATCCTCTCTTCTGATCTCTAATGGGAATAAAGGTTTGCCACTGTCGACAAGTTGACCAAATTACTTGTTTCCTTTTAAACACCTTGTTTTGAAAATAGGAATGATTAGGGATGCAATCTAAACTGCTGTTCTGTGTTTTAAGTTACAATGGACAGTAGATGAGTCTCCCAATCCATTCAGAAGAATGGTATAGAGAGACTAATATTAGGTAATATATTCAGCTTTAGTCTGAACTAGACATTGATGAAGAAAATTCAGGGTTTCTAACCCACTGTTTAACTTGTAATATTAATGCAGGTTTCTTGCAAGGGAGTATTGTCAGGAGTAACAAGGTGCTTAATCCTGTCACAACACCCTAGTTCAAGGGTGTTTGCATTATGGGGCTGCAAAGCACAAAATTCCAAAACCCTGGTAAGCTGCCACCAACTCCCTTTCTATCCCAATACTCAGAAGCCAAGAGGCAAGTTTCTAACCTTCCAAGAACTAAACAAGAAAATCAGTCCTGCAAGGTTGTATACCTGCAGAACTGAGTTTCCACAAAACAGTTAACATGGTAAGCGAGCACTTGGCCTAGGAATTAAGATTGAAGCCATTTGAACACTAATGACCACAAATATAATTAAAATAAATGTATTAAAAGTGTGCAAGAATATTTCAAAAATAATAAGCAGTGAGGAATCAAAAGCAAGAAAGCTAATTTATAAGAGACTAACTACACAGTAAGATATTGGTTCAAAACAAGAATACAGATTTGCAGATGTTACCATTCCAAAGTTTTTCAGCAAGCAAGGTCCAACTTTCTCCAGAGTCAGCATGGGCAAAGTGTTTAATACATGTCAAGCAGGTTTCAAAGGATGTATCCAAATTTAAGGAGCAAAAGGCTGTTCATGAGTTGCCAGGAGCTAATTGAAAAGGCAAATACTTAAAACTGAAGGATCCAACATGGTTTTGGGCTCCTAAACAGAACTTTGGTTCATGATGTCAGTGATGGTATGACCTGGTACTAAGCATGTGATCTGAGGATGAAATGGAGGGAACTAGCTGCAGTCGAGTCCGACCATTTCCCACAGGTGCAAATCATGATGTCTAATTGAATGGAATGCGGCTAATTAGTTACCATGGTGTGATGATTTCATCCTTGGAACGGAATTAGAGATAGACAAGTGGAGACCCGCAAGGAACTTGTGGGATGGTTATCTCATTCGTCATACCTTTGCTTCCTCTCCTCACCCCCTACCTCTCTCACACTTTTTCTCCACTCTGCCCCCTTTTCTTACTCTCTATCTTTCCGCCATGCATGTGACTTCCTCTCTCTTTCTGACCTGTCATCTTTCTCTTTGTTTTTCTGCCTCCCCACTTCATCACTCTTTCTCTCTCTTTCTGCCCCCACCCCATCATCCTTTCTTTCTGCCTCCATCACTCTCCCAGCCTCCTGCCTGCTTCTTCCCCCACTCCGCAGAGCAGCAGTAGCGGCGGTGGCAGTGCTCCTAGCCACCCACCTGCTTCCTCTCCCCCCACAGCAGCAGTGGCAGTGGTATGGGAATCACAACGGATCTCCCAGCCTCAGAGATCAATTCACCTTAGGGCTGTCAGCTCCAGGTTGGGAAATTCCTGGAGATTTGGGGGGGGGGAGTCTTGGGACAGTGAGGCTTGGGGTGGCAAGCAGCCTCAGCAGGGTATGATGCCATAGACTCAACCCTCCAAAACAGCCATTTTATTCCGGGGAACTGATCTCTGTCACCTGGACAACAGTTGTAATTCTGGGTGCTCTCCAATCCTCACCTGGAGGCTGGCAATGGTGGTTCTCGTGGAGGAAATGGCTGGAGGGTGGAGTCTATGACATTATGTTAGCCAGCAAGGAGCTTTTTGCCCTGTTTATGAACTATAATGTGTGCCAAGGGACTATGATGATTGGTGGCCAGACTGAGATGCCAGATATTCACCAGCAAGAGCCTGAGAACATGGATCCCAAGTCACCCCATTCCAGAGATGTCACCTCACACACCACGCAAGCCAGGCCAGCAGCCATTTGCTTTGGCTGTTCAAACAAAGAACTTACTTCACCTTCACCTGGCATGTTCTCCCCCCAACAACTTTGTCAAAGGATTAACTTCAGCTTTTCCTTAACAAAGAAACTAGCTCAGCTACCCACCTGGAGAACCGGTTCTGCGGCCTAAAGACAAAAGCGGACAATCAATGCTAGCTGCTGACTCAATCATCATGCTAATCAGGTGTCTTTGGGCTACCAGTTTAATTGCATCAATCATTGTCCAAGCTAGGCCCTCTCACTTCCACTGCATAAATTAATCAGAGAGAGGTTGTGTCAAGGGAGGAGTCCAGCAAGCCCTTCCCATGTGACACCCCAGAGGAGGTGAGCCAAGTCATGTGACAGACATGTGACCAGCTTGAGCCACCGCCAAGTCATGTGACAGAGACATGTGACCAGCTTGAGCCACCCCAAGAGACATGTGACTAGGACATGTGACCAGCCTGGCCCAGCCTCCCAAGCCCCCTTCATAAAAGAGGACAACCGGCCATGTGGTCCCTCTCTCTCTACACCCCCTCAATGACCGCTATGCTCTCTGACTCTCATCCTTGTAGCTATCTGCTACCCATCCTACCCCAGGCTCTTAGTCTGCAGCTAAGGCCTACCTTGTGCTTTCTGCTGGTCAGTCTGCACACTCCATTTTCCTAGTATAATCCCCAATTTTCTAGTATTTCCTTATTTTTCCATTTGGCAAGCTTCATCTCTTCAGACCAGGTAATGTATCTCCCACCCAACGAATCTCCTGCTAATGCAAACGTGTAAAAATCTCTCTTTATTTCCTAGAATCTGAATATTTGTGTGTTGTTTGTGTGTGAAGAAGATTTACAGTAAAAGACATTATTCTAACTAAAACTCAGTCTCCTTGTCTGCTACTGGTATTTCTGGAAGAGTGGCACCCTCTGTATATACAGGTGAATGGTCCCTTAGCTGATTGCTTATTAATAATAATTCACAATTCCCCAATATTGATAATTAATCCAGAGCAATTAGGCTAACAATTACACCAGTCCAAAGTTCCTCCCCTCCTCAAATCCCACCTTCTCCAGGCTCCACCCCTCAAATGTCCAGGAATTTCCCAACCTGGAGTTGGCAACCCTATTTCCTTCCCACCCAACAGCCAACCTACCTTTATCTGCCTGTCTGTCATCTGCTTTCCATCTCCACCCCCCAGCCTCTACCTAGGAAAATTACAGTCTTTCTCCACAGTGGGGACCAAAGCAGCTCTCATTATTCCTTCCTCCTTTTTATCTGCACAACAACCCTGTGAGGTTGGTTAGGCTGAAATATGTGACTGGTCCAAAATCACGCAGCCAGCTCCCACCATTATGCAATACAATTTACAAAAAAAATGCTAAATTCTAAAAATGATTGGCATAAAACAAATATAAAATAGCATGGTACAATTTGGCAGAGCACACGTATATAGATTTTGAGGAAAAGAATTAAAGGAGGGTAAAGCGGGACTCCTCAAACATTTAAGAATCTCCAAAGATCTAAGAATTGTGGACAATTGCCACATCCTAAATGTCACATCAAGAACCATGGGAACAATTTCTGTCTGAGTTTCCAGAGAAACTAACTAAAATATATCAGCTTTGTAAAATGCTACTCTTGCTGAATGTGAAGTGAAAAGAAATAACCTCTACTGCAGCTTCTATGTTTATGATTATGCATGTATTTATTTATTTATTTACAAAATTTATACTCCACCTTTCTGCCCCCTCCAAACACATATCATTAAAACAAATTAAACACAGAGTTAAATATACAGAAGGATAAAAACAGCAATTAAAACATTGGTCAGGAAGGAGGGATCACTGAGGGAATGCCAAATAAAACAAAGTCTTTACCTGCTGGCGGAAGATGGCAACAGAAGGGGACAGACAATTTGGTATTCATTCAGTAATGACCCACTTGTTCTCTATTTTCTGCAAACCAATTTGCAGGGAAATAAACATTCCCCCAGATTTCCTATTCTTCTCCCACCCCTCCAGTATATACACTATATATAGCTATGGGTGGGATGTAAAGAAATAGCAAGCCTTGCTTAAGATGGATAAGGATGCTCGTATTGCAAAAATCCATAGTAAAATCTGCTCACTTATTGTGTTTTTCTCTTTCACAAAGCTGTAAAAATAAAACAAACAAAAACAGGAAGAAGATAAGAAACTCTGAATACAAAGTTCACATGCAGAGCATATTGATACCATTCAGTGATTTCCCCAGTGGCTTTTAAGTTCACTCTGGGTGGCATGTTTTAAGTTTAGGGTGAATCCTGAGCTAGAGGTCAGGTTTTTAATTTCATATCACTGCTCTGGCATTCACTTTGCTTTACTGCATAAACTTCAGCTAACAACACTGTGTTGTTACTGTAAAATGCATTCCTTATGGACACACGCACACACACACACACACACATATATATATACACACACACACACACTACACAGAATTCCTGTATAAATGTCTCTGTAGCTTGAGGTGTTGAAAATGTGGCCCAGTTTATCAAAAACACAGCTGCCTTCCTTGGGGTTCCAGAATGCTCATAACAAATAGATTTCTTTACGAACTTGTGAGAATACCCTGAGGAAAACAGCTGCGTTATTGCAAGGCCCATGAAATCTCAGGCGAGTCTGAACTATTGTAATTTCAACACTACTTTCAGAGATTTTTTTTGCCTTTTAGTCTTTAAGTTTTTTCCAGAGATATATTGTATGGGAAAATATGATGATTATTGCAATATTGTAGGACTAAAATACTGTATCTTGGCATTTTTTATTGACAAGACCAAATTGTATCATCATTACATGTCACCAGGGCAATACTGGTAAAATCAGAGATTACTTAAGAAAAATAATAATTTATTTGAACACTTGAAAACAAAATGATATATTTTCAATTTTATTAATCCTGCATTAAAGGAAACTAAATAATTTCATCCTAGAAACACTACAGAAACACTGGAAGAAAATCCATAAGAGCATAAGAAGGGGCTTTTTTGGATCAGACAAGACTGGCCCATCTAGTCCAGCATCCTGTTTCACATAGTGAAAATCCAATTGCCCTTGAGAAACAACAAACACACCACAGAGTCCAGGGCTTTTTCTAATGCTGCCTCTTAACACTAGTGTACAGGTGTCTCTGAGTATTTCTTCTGTCACTCAGTATGGAGGTTCTTTTTCATCATCTTCATGTCTAATAGCCATTATAGAATCATAGTATCACAGAGTGGGAAGGGACCATACAGGCCATCTAGTCCCACCCCCTGCTCAATGCAGGATCAGCCTAGAGCATCCCTGACAAGTGTTTGTCCAGATACTGCTTAAAGACTGCCAGTGAGGAGGACCTCAACACCTCCCTAGGCAGCTGATTCCATTGTTGCACAACACTTACTGTAAAAAAGTTTTCCCTAATATCCAGCCAGTACCTTCGCGCCCTTAATTTAAACCCATTATTGCGAGTCCTCTCCTCTGCTGCCAACAGAAATAGCTCCCTGCTCTCCTCTAAGTGACAGCCCTTCAAATACTTAAATATAGCAATCATGTCCCCCCTCAGCCTCCTCTTCTCCAGACTAAACACTCCCAAGTCCCTCAACATTCCTCACAGGGCTTGGTCTCCAGGCCCCCAATCATCCTCATCACTCTCCTCTGCACTCACTTCATTCTGTACACATCCTTTTTGAAGTAAGGCCTGCAAAACTGCACACAATACTCCAGGTGTGGCCTGACCAATACAGTGTACAGTGGGACTAGGACATCTTGCAATTTGGATGGTATGGCTCTGTTTATAGGCATTAGCCTTTTTTGTCATCGCATCACACTGGCTGCTCATACTTAACTTATGGTCCACCCATACCGCAAGATCTTGTTCACACATACTGCTACTCAGAAGTGTATCCCCCATCCAGTTATGTGTGTTTCTCATTTTTGTTACCCACATGTAGAACTTGGCACTTATCCTTGTTAAATTGCAGCTTGTTCACACCCACCCACTTTCCCAGTGTGTTCAGATCTCATTGAATTCTATTTCTATCTTCTGGTGTGTTCACTGCTCCTCCCAATTTGGTGTCATCTGCAAATTTATTGAGTGGCCCCTTCACACCCTCATCCAGTTAAATTACTCATTCTTGGCTCTATCAGATAATTAGAAAAGGCCAAAACAATGATATCCCTCACCAGCATCCTTGCCCGATATCCTGAAGCACTAGGTCCTCTTGGTGTTGTCTACCTACAATGACCACATTCTGATGAAAGCTAATCCTTCTTTTTCATATTAAAAATACTAGAGTACATCATCATTACAGTGACATGTTTTCATTTTTGAATGGTCCAGGGATTGAGAAACCAAGCTAAAGTCATGCCTGAGAGGCTGATAAAAGAAGAAACCTGGCCAACAGAAACTGGCAATCTATTTTGTCATTTGCTATATTATGCCTGGAATGCTTGGTCAGCCCTTCATTTGGATCACAATTTGTTTGCTAATTGCAAGCATCATTGATCAACTGAAAACACATCCCTTTCTCAAATATTAAAAAGATTTTAAAAAATCTTCTATGCATGTTCCCACATCCCTATTCCTCATTCATAATCTCTTGGGGTTTTTTATAATCAATATTAAAAAAATCAGGTGTTTTAATCTTGGTGGGGGAGAGAAAGCTGCATTACTTACTTCTCTGTCCTGCTCTTGTCCATTTTGACTGGCTGGCTCAATGTATGCTAGGTTCTAATCAGAAATGTTTTGCCATGACTGTCCCCATTCCCCCATCCATTCAACCAATATGGAAAAAAATGTCAGCTTTCAAAAGAAGTCATTTCCTTGATTGTCCTCATCTTGCTAGCATGGGTCCTTTCCATAACCTGTCTGACCCCCAAAGCTCAGTGTATTTATTTTTCTTAATTAGATTTGTGTGTTCTCATACTGCCACTTGGGCAGTTCTGAGCATACACTATTGCTGATAGATGAATTCTACTACTCATGAAGACTCAAAAGCAGCACAGATGTGCTAACGTAGCTGATTTTCAATAGAGCATGACCTGCCTATGATGGTGAATCTGGGACATAACTAATCCATGAAAGCCAGCAACTGTTAGCATGTTTCAATAATCGCTCTCTCTAGGCAGCTGCCATGCTGAATGCCACCATTGTGCAGATGCAAAACTATGCAAAATACTGTTCTTTTTGGAAATGTGAGCAAGTAGTTGAGATGGTCAAATAAGTTGCTTGGCTCCATATAAAATATCACTGCAAGCAAGGCAAATTTGTATGCTAATCATTTTTTTAAAAAAATCACAGCATCCCTGGATTATCAATCAATACAAATTCGAAGTAGTCCCAATACACATAACAAACAGATGGTACATAAACCCTAGTGAGGCTTTACTTATTACATTCAATTTATACTATATTACTGGCAGGAATGTGGCAAAACTGGTGCATTCTTTTTCTTTTGATACAAATGCACAACAATTCCATCAATTTTAGGTTTACTAGCTGATGGGGGGAAAGGAACCATTTCATTCTGGTCCTGATATTATTTCTAATGCATCATGCCCTCAACATGGCTACAATGGCTACAAGGATTTAGAATAATAGAATCAGAGTTGGAATACAGGCCATCTAATCCAACCCCCTGCTCAATGCAGGTATCAGCCTAAAACATCCTTGACAAGTGTTTGTCCAGCTGCTGCTTGAAGACTGCCAGTGAAGGGGAGCTCACCACCTCCCTAGGCAGCCGATTCCACTTCTGCATGACTCTTACTGTGAACAAAAAAATCCCTAATGTTCATCCGGAATCTTCTGACCATAATTTAAACCCATTATTGTGAGTCCTATCCTCTGCTGCCAACACGAACAGCTCTCTGCTGTCCTCTAAGTGACAACCTTTCAAATACTTAAAGAGCATTCATCCCCCCCCCCAATCTCCTCTTTTCCAGACTGAACATTCCAAGTCCCTCAGCCTTTCCTTGTAGGGCTCTGACTCCAGACCCCTGATAATTTCTATTGCTCTCTTCTGCACTCATTCCATTCTGTCCACATTTTTTTTGAAGTGAGGCCTC
>NW_015170277.1:0-37186 GCF_001447785.1 Gekko japonicus
CACTAACTCAGCTTAGAGGGAACAATGCAGAGAGGTTATTTGTGTGCTCTTGCCCTGGGAACTCATGGGATCGGCCTGTTTGGCTCCTTGACACCTGTGTAGAGAACTGAAGGGCATTGGTGGCATTTAAGGCTGGGGTTTGTGTTCCCTGTTCGTTATTTGCATTTCCTAGTTCCAACTTCAGTTTCCTGAGTTTAAAACTGTCTTCAGTCTGCTGAGCTAAGTAAGCATTTGCATTTTTAAATCAGTTTTGTGCTGCTGTGACGCCGTCCTTCTCTATGCTTGTTTGAACGTTGTTTGGAGAAGATTCATTTAAAGCCGTGCGGAGGCGCAATGACAGTGGAGCCGCCACGAGAGGGCGATAGACATATGCAGACATGCAAAAGTATGCTAGCACTGTTGAGGTGTGAAAACGAAACCAAATGTAGACCGCTTTTTTGAAGACAAAGGAGTCAGAAGGCTGGGAAAGACAAATGCAGATTCGACCATTTGCTTGTTTCAGTGATCCCGAGATGGCGAGTCAGGGACTTGAGGCAGAGCTTCCAGAGGTCCCAAGGAAATGATCCTTGCTGGTTCCAGAAGGCAGAGCGGAGTTGGCAGACTCTGAGCCAGCAGAGGGGTGAGACTGCACAGGTTTGGCTGGGCGAGCAGAGATGGTTATCGAAGCCAGTGCAAAAAGAATATCAAAGAAATAATTGTAAAGTCCAGGAATTCAGGGTGAGCCCAGGATGAGACTCTGTGGATTTCCTGGGTATTACTGCGTTAAGGGTGGGGGAGCTATTCAGAAAGGTAACAATAGGCCATTGCATCCTGGCAGGCTGGAGAAAAGGGTTCACGGGGTGGAAACTTAACCCCTGCCTGAGGCAGGTTGATAGGATCCAGAGGAGTTACGGTAAAATAGTAAAAAAGCCCAGTAGCACCTCTAAGACAAACAAAGTTTATTGTAGCATAAGCAATCGAGAAACACAGCTCTCTTCCTCAGGTTGGTAGGAGACATTCAGACAGGGTTAGTAAAAGGTAATGAAGCCCTATGAGATAAAAGAAGCCACAGCCCTTCCTTTGCAAGACCTGAGAATGACTGCTAATGATATTTGGAGAAGGTTAATTTATAGGGTCACTATTGGAAGCAATCAAGCCCACCTGGCTGCTTGATTATCTGTTTGCATCTGCTGATGAAGTTACATCAATAGACCTGGGTGGGTGCCTTGATTTACAAGCCGCCAGGGCTGCCCCCCCCAGTGATAGATAGGCATGCAGATATCCTATCAGTGAATCAGTCTCCCACCCAAGGTTTTGGCCCTTCCTTAGAATAGGAGAGCCTTGACCTCATCGTCTCCAAAGCAAGGTATTGCTAGCTCCTAAAATGGCTGCCAAGGTAACTTTACTCAAGGTGAAGTTGGGGGAGACAGGATACATCGAGAAAAGGGGGTCCTTGGTAACAGGGAAAGAAAAAGAGATGCTTCAGGTGCCTTTGATGGACTTGAAAGCTTATGTGCTGTTTTGTGCCATTGTAGTTGGTTCTAGGAAAGATCGAAGGTCAAAGAAGTTGGCAGAGGAGCATATGGAGCAGAGGTCCATCAGTGGCTATTAGCCACAAGGTATAGATTGGCCACCAAATGAGAAGGGAGCACTCACTGGAGAAGACCCTGATGCTGGGAAAGATTGAAGGTCAAAGAAGATGGGGACGGCAAAGGATGAGATGGTTAGATAGTGTCATAGATGCAACGAACATGAAATAGAGCACACTTCAGAGGACGGTGGAAGACAGGAAGGCCTGGCGTGATCTGGTCCATGGGGTCGCGAAGAGTCGGACTCGACTGTGCGAATGAACAACAAAAAGTTGGTTCTAATGAAAGGTATTGTGTGGACTGTGGTTTGTTTTTTATTTTGAACCAGTACGGCTGTCAGCTTGCTGCCATAAAGGCTGGTGTGTGTGTGGGGGGGAACTGTTCACTCCTTGGAATGTACTTTCGGTTTCCTGGTTGCCTCAGTGATGCTCTCTCTCTTATCTGTATGTTTTAATGTGCTTGACCTTGAACGCTTCACCGTACCACCTTCTCTGGGAAAGTGGGGACCCTTACATTCCGGCGGGGCCCTCTTCTCCCCTCATTGGCTCTTAGCCACCCAGTGACCCCCTTTGAACACTGTATATCTCTTCACCCCGCGCTTTATGCTTTAGTCTCAACACAGTTCCTGAAGTAGAGATGTTCTGCCAATACTGATCAATAAACTTTCCTCCTGTTGATTCTGATTGTTGCAGGAGTCTGACAACAGCTGCAAACCACTTTTGACGTTAAGGAAGCCATGAAGCTATATCAGATTTCCAGCTCCTTCTCAGATTGCAGTAACTGGAACTTTGACACCTGCTTTGCCTCAGAGAAGCCCTCTTGGTGTGCAAGGAAAGGTGCAAACTCGGGAACTTCCCCTTCTCTTCCCTTCAGCAATGGTGTAAGAACTTGCACAGAGCTTTCCTTTCCTACATCAACCACTACAGCCTCCATTCCCCACATCACCAACTGGGGCTCTGGAGGGGTTTTCCTGGTACGCTCCTTCCCCTTCCAAGCAGCAGAGGGCACAGGCTGTTTTGAGAATTGACAGGAATGCCAGCAAAGCCAATAACAACAACGAAGTAATAAAATCTCCCCGAGTATCGTTTAATTCTGTTTGTGTGCAAAATGTAATATTTTCCTGGCTGGCAGGCAGCAATGGTGAAAGCTGATTGCTCATGCTGCCCCCCCTGCCAGCGTGACTCACGCCTGACCCCAGAAGGCCTGCTCTTCAACAACAAAGTCTTTTGGATCCAGCTTTAACTTTTCCAGGGAGGCCATTGGCCACTCTCCAATGCCACACCCTCCCGATGATCAGAACGTTCGCGCTACATGTTTGTGAACACCATGCGCTGCTTTACTGCCGCCTTTCTGTAAGTCACACATTTCAAAAATAGGTGTGAACCTATGTCGGCTGTGGGTCTGATATCAGTGTGGCTTAGGGGATAAGGGGTTGGAGAGAGACCTGGGTTCGAGTCCCCTTTCAGCCCAGAAGCCCACTGAGTAATCTTGAACCAGTCACTTTCACCCTAACCTATCTCAAAGAGTCGTTAACACGTGGAATTCACTGCTGCAGGAAGTGGTGGCGGCTACAAGCACAGACAGCTTCAACAGGGGAGTGGACAAACATATGGAGCAGAGGTCCATCAGTGGCTATGAGCCATGAGGTATAGAGGAAACGCTCTGTCTGGGGCAGTGGTGCTCAGCATGCTTGGTACTTGGGGGGGGGCAAAAATGGGAGGGCTTCTGGTGTCCTGGCCCCACTGGTAGACCTCCTGATGGCACCTGGTATTTTGGGCCACTGTGTGACACAGAGTGCTGGACTGGATGTGTCACTGGCCTGATCCAAAATGGCTTCTCTTATCTTCTTATGTTCTTATGCTGTTGGGAGGATAAAGTAGTCTCATTAGTGCTACCTTGAGCACTACAGAGAAAAGAGATAATAGTGTCTTAACTCACATGAGCCGCTTGGCAATACAATTGTGATCTGAAAAGCGAGCTATAAATGGAACTTAAAAACAAGAGTTTAAAATGCTGTTCATCGTTTACTATTTGCAAATATTACATTTCCCCCTCAGTATTATAACTTTTTTAAAAAAGAAATCACCCAGGGAGCAGTGTTTCTAGCCAAGCTTGTTACCTCAGCCTTTAATAAGCTCATTGGCAGCCAGCACTGCATTCTTCTTCTTTCCCAGAATATAATTCAGCAGGGCTACCCAAAGGCTCTGTGCCCTCTTTGCACCGCTTGATGGGTTTAGGCTTCTTAATCCCAAATACGGAAGAGGGGGTCATGCCGTGGGAGGGGGAATGCGAGGACGGCGGCCCTCTTTCGCCTCCAGCGATTGCTTTCCGCTCAGCTCCTTTCTCGGCAAAGATCCCAGCAAGGCTTCGTTTTGTTTTGCCATTTTAGTTGATCAGGTAGAAACAGCCCCTGGACTTTGAGTGGGGAGGGTATAGTTCACCCACCGTCACCAAGGAGACGTACTTTACTCCTCTTAGGGTGCCAGTCTGGGGGCACCTGGGGACATTTCAGACCAGTTTTCTCTTTTGTAAGAGCACATGGTCGGTTGGTTGGTTGGCGTCTCTGTGCATCCCCACCACCAACGTACCCGGTGTGCTTTTACAGCACGAGTCCCTTGCCTGAAGAAGAAGAAGAAGAAGAGAGATTGGATTAAGACCCCGCCCTTCACTACCCGAAGGAGTCTCCGAGCGGCTTACAAACTCCTTCCCCTTCCTCTCCCCACAACAGACACCCTGGGAGCAATGCTCCCTCTAAGCTGTGGAGTCCTGTGAGCAAAAATTCTACTTTCTGAGCTACTGGCATTAAGGTTGTGAGCAGGTGATTTGGCTACTGCATAAATTAGTTTGCTCTGGAGCCATCCTTCCTGAGCTAAGACAAAAATGTGTGAGCTGGAGGTTAAAAAAATGTGAGCTAGCTCATCTTAGAGGGAACACTGCCTGGGAGGTAGGTGGGGCTGAGAGAGCTCTGACAGAAACTGCTCTCTTTCAAGGACAGCTCTTATCAGAACTACGGCTTGCCCAAGGTCCTCCAGCCAGGTGCAAGCAGAGGAAGTGGGGAATCAAACCCGGTTCTCCCAGATCAGAGTCCGCGCACTTAACCACGACACCAAACTGGCTCTATAGCTTAGAGTCTATAGTTTATAGTCTATAGCAGGGGTCCCCAAGCTGGTGCCCTCAGGTGCCATGATGGAGCCCACTGACACCTCTCCTGGCACCTGCCAAGTGCTCTTAGGAAGTGAGTGGGCCTTTTGCCCGGCAAGGCTTCTGACTGGTCACTGGAGATTTGATTGGCTGTGTAGATTTATAAAAACGTTAAGAACATAAGAGACACCCATGTTGGATCAGGCCAATGGCCCATCCAGTCCAACCCTCTGTGTCACACAGTGGCCAAAAATACCAGGTGCCATCAGGAGGTTCACCAGTGGGGCCAGGACACTAGAAGCCCTCCCCCTGTTGACCCCCCCCCCCAAGCACCAAGAAGACAGAGCACCACTTGCCCCAGACCAAGAGCCCCTATCTATCCCTTGTGGCTGATAGCCACTGATGGACCTCTGCTCCCTATGCTTATCTACTTCCCTTTTGAAGCCGTCCATGCTTGTAGCCACCACCACTTCCTGTGGCAGTGAATTCCATGTGCTCATCACTCTTTGGGTGAAGAAGTACTTCCTTTTATCCGTTCTAACCCGACCGCTCAGCAATTTCATGGAGTGCCCACAAGGAGTTCTCGTATTGTGAGAAAGGGAGAAAAGGACCTCTTTCTCGACCTGCTCTATCCCATGCATAATCTTATAAACCTCGATCATGTCACCCCTCAGTCGTCATTTCTCCAAGTTAAAGAGCCCTAAGCGCTTTAACTTTTCCTCATAGGGAAAGTGTTCCAACCCTTTTATCATTTGAGTTGCCCTTTTCTACACTTTTTCAGAAGCTATAATATCCTTTTTAAGGTGTGGTGACCAGAACTGCACATAGTATTCCAAATGATTTGCCAGCATTAGTTGATTTGCCAGCAGCTACTACCACAGCACAAGGGTCTTCATTAAGAACATAAGAGAAGGCAATGTTGGATCAGGCCAAAGGCCCATCTAGTCCAACACTCTGTGCCACACAGTGGCCAAAAATACCAGGTGCCATCAGGAGGTCCAGCAGTGGGGCCAGGGTGAATCTTCATTGAAGGTGAGCGGTGGCAGCCATTTTGTGGCTGTCTACGCCATGCGGTGTCAGAATCCGAAAAATGCCCACAGGCTCAAAAAGGATGGAGACCCCCTGGCCTTAATGAACCTTTCCTCCATAACAAGAAGAAGAGATTGGATTTATACCCCGCCCTTCACTACCCAAGGGAGTCTCAGAGTGGCTTTCAAACTCCTTTCCCTTCTCACAACAAGACACCCTGTGAGGTAGGTGGGGCTGAGAGAGCTCTTTCCAGAACTGTCCTTGAGAGAACAGCTCTGAGAGAACTTGTAACTGACCCAAAGTCATCCAGCAGCTGCAGGTGGAGACGTGGGGAATCAAACCCGGTTCTCCCAGGTCAGAGTCCGCACACTTAACCACTACACCAAACTGGCTCCAAAATGGGGAGCCAGGGAGAACATTCCCCTGGAGGGGAGGGGGCTGTGTGTAGGAAGACTCGGGGCCACTTCAGTCAACCATGGATGGGGCTCTTGTTACCTGCTTTGTGTTGTTGCACAAGAGAGCCATGTGACTCAGAACCCACAGCAAACAAGTCATGCGCCTGCTCAGCCACAAGTTGCTGTGGGCTCATGAAGACTGTCATCGTAACCAGTGTGGCAGTCAAGTGAATGGCCACAAATGGGTTTGAAAATGGGGTGGGGTGGGGGCTTTAACAGCGGATTTAGAAGCGGCCTGCAAAGCAATCCAAAGACGTCAGTCCACAGATATCCTGTGAGAGTCCATTTGTCCCTCTCGTCCCTGTGTTGATAATTTCTGGCCTAAAAGTAAAAAACTGAACAGGAGGAAAATAACTTTTGGACAGCTTCTTAGTCTGGTCCCTTGGAGGTGATTCTCACTCACCATGGGTGTCAGCATTTTTCTACAAACATCATTTAGAGACCTTAGCTGAGTCTAATCCAGTTGTTTTCAAACATGGGACAAATAAGTTATGTCCAAATGTGTTTGGTTTAAAGTGTAAATTATTTGCAGCACAATATGTTGTCGGAGGCTTTCACGGCCAGAGTTCATTAGTTGCTGTAGATTTTCCGGGTTGTGTGGCCGCAGTCTTGGCATTGTAGGACCTGACGTTTCGCCAGTAGCTGTGACTGGCATCCTCCGAGGGATAATACAGAAAGACGGAGGACTCTCTGTGTCAAGGTGAGCACAATCCCATGCATGTTTACTCTAGAACAAGTCCCATTTTATTATTGACAAGGTGTTCTTAGAATTGCAACCCTATATCCTTCCTCATAGCCACAAGGCTCTTGAGACAGTGCACAGCCATAAAAACCAGTCAAGAAACGTGTCATAATCAATAAAACTCACAACAGCAGATAGCCATTCAAGCCATAAAATGCAGCCGTTAAAACATAAAAGTTTAACTTCAGTAGCAGATAAAAAGCACATGATTTATACCGGCAGTCTATTGTACAGTACAGCATCGATCAGACCCAGACAGTTTAAGGGAAGAATCAAATCCAGCTACAGACACGTCACAAACTATTCCGTACTAATCTGGGAGAATAAGAACATTTTCCCTTGGTGTCTGAAACTTGGGAAACTTGGGAAATACTTGGAGATTTGGGGGGTGGAGCCTGGAGTGGGTGGGGTTTGAGGAAGGGCGGGACCTCAGTATAATCCTATAGAGTCCACCCTCCAAAGCAGCCATTTTCTCCAACAGAACTGATCTCTATTAGATGAGTTCTAATTCCAGGAGACTTCCAGGCCCCAGCTGGAGGTTCAATAAAGATAAGTTGCAAAAACGTTTACTGTAGTAATTCTGTAGAAAATTTTCTTCTATTATCGCTCACACGCTAACGAATGCTGCGCAATGAAAACAATCCATTTCACAATATTTGCTTTATCTGAGCGTGTAAGCAATCCCAATTCTTATCAATTACTACTTATTAACTCTTGAAGGAAGCATTCCGTTGACTCCCTAATGACAGAACCCAAGGTGAAGAGAGGCAACAGGGAATGTTTCCTTCAAGAGTTGATAAGTAGTGATTGATAAGAATTAGGATTGCTACAAATATTGTGAAACGAATTGTTTTCATTGCGCAGTATTCGTTAGCATGTGAGCGATAATAGAAGAAAATTTTCTACAGAATTACTACAGTAAACGTTTTTGCAACTTATCTTTATTGACTCTTCGTTGTTTTTGTCACGGACGTTGTTTCTGGAATTCCACTTCCTCCCGTGATCTCTCATTTTTGGCTCCCACCTGGAGGTTGGTAACCCTACTGGTAGGACAGATGGTTTCCACAAGTGAGGACACCACAGAAAAGGCGCCGTCCCTCATGGCCACTTCATTAAAAAAACAGGCACACACAACAGGAACTTTGGAGCAGATCTCAAAGTACAGGATAATTTCCCAAGACTGAATCCAATCCAGATGGATACCCAACATTTGTGGTTGCACACTGCAGATGGAAGCAACCAAAGAATCTGTAAGCTTAGCAGAGCTTTTCAGAGGGAGATTTGGCGCTATGAAACCACAGATGTAAGCGCATCACAGACGTTCAGACAGGCCAGAAATCACACACATGTTCAGTCAATGCTCAAGCTATCAAATACAGATAAGGAGAAAGGAGGCGTTCAGAAAAAGGACAAGCACAGAGGAATACCAGAGCAAAGAGTCACCCTTGCTGAGGAATGTTGAGATGGGAGATAAGAGAGAACTGGGCCAGTGAAGCTTCTAATCAGAAACAGTCAGGACCGGATTCCAATCCTGCCTGCAAATGCTCCCTGTCCTTGGCTTTGCCATTTGCACGGGGCCTCTTGTACTTTGGCATGCAAAGGCAGACGTCCACACCTAGAAGAGTAAAATCACAGCCCAGATGTGGTTGAAACCTACTCTGGCCGAAATTTACATAACCTCATAGAGAACAGAAAGAGAATACTTTTCCAACTGCATTCTAGCCAATGCAGATTATGTATTTACATAACAAAGGTGGAAAAGGTGTGATTTACAGGTGTGTTAGGCTGAGCTCTTACTATATAAGTTTTGGAGGTGAAAAGTAGATTAGACTGAGTACAAGGCTAGTTATGTGCAATACACAGATACTGAGTTGAAATTGATTGAAAACACAATGTAACATATTTTTCAGTATGCATGTTTGTATTGTTTTAATTAAATAAAACCTTGAAAACCAAAACCCCCCACCAAAGGTGGAAAAGGCACAGATAAGTTTACAAAATGAAATGTCCCTTGAATGTTAATTCATCTGTCACTGTTACTCTGCATACAAAGTTACATCTGTCTGCTTCACTGCCAACAGTTTATAGGATTATGCATGGGATAGAGCAGGTCGAGAAAGAAGTACTTTTCTCCCTTTCTCACAATGCAAGAACCCGTGGGCACTCCATGAAATTGCTGAGCGCTCGGGTTAGAACAGAAAAGGAAGTCCATCTTCACCCAAAGAGTGATTAACACATGGAATTCACTGCCACAGGAGGTGGCGGCGGCTACAAACATGGACGGCTCAAAGAGGGAATTAGATAAGCATCTGGAGCAGAGGTCCATCAGTGGCTATTAGCCACTAGGTATAGATAGGAACTCACAGGCTGGGGCAAGTGATAGTCTGTATTCTTGGTGCTTGGGGGGGGCAAGTGTGGGAGGGCTTCTAGTGTTCTGGCCCCACTGCTGGACCTCCAGATGGCCCCTGGTGTTTTTGGCCACTGTGTGACACAGAGTGTTGGACTGGATGGGCCATTGGCCTGATCCAACCTTGGCTTTTCTCATGTTCTTATGTAGTTTTCATGAAAAAAATCAAGGAACTGAAATCAGACAAGGTTATCATAATACTCTGTGGAAATACTTGCCCTTCAAAGCTGTGTACTGTTCTCAAAGCTTCTTCTGCCAATCAGTATCTGAAGGAAGCCTGCACAGAAACATTTTCCCTATACAGGCCTCCTGACTGAATTGCTAGGTTTTGGGGGGCGGGTTGCAAGAGACATTCAGAGGTGTTTTGCCATTACCTACCTCTCTGTAGTGACGCTGGTATCCTTTGGTGGTCTCCAATGCTCCCTCTTAAGCTGTGAGCAAAAATTCTACTTTTGTGAGCTACCGGCATTAAAGAGCGAGCGATTTGGCTCCTGCATAAATTACTTTGCTCTGGAGCCATGGAGCCATCCTTTCTGAGCTAAGACAAAAATTTGTGAGCTGGAGACTAAAAAACTGTGAGCTAGCTCACGCTAACTCAGCTTAAAGGGAACACCATCCAATTACTGACCAGTCATACTTGCCCATCAATTATTTATTTATTTGGAATTTTTTATATGCTGCTTTTCTCCTGACACTCAGGGCTGAAAGCGGCTTATAAATTATAAAGTCAATGTATACCAAGAATGTAAGCAATGTAGCAAGGAATCCATTACTACTATCTCTTGTTACAAACTTCAGAGTAGCTCTCACAGTCCTTTCCTGTTATCACTCAGACTTCAACATTGCATTTCAGTAATTGGGGGGAAAAAAAGCTCTGCAGGAAGAACACCTCCTAAAAACCCCCCACTAAGACAAAAATTAGACAAGCTGGAAATCCATAGACCAAGGGGGCAGTGACCTTTCCCATCCCAGTAGGCTGGTCTTTATATCATTTCTAGGCAGAGGGCGTGCAGCCCTGCCTATGGAATTAGGAGCCGGGAACTGCCGGCCAAGGTGATAGATGAAATCCTCATAAAGCAATCAAAGGCTTTTAAAAATCTGACACATTTTGGGTGAAGCCTTTGGCAAGACCCATCAGTTTTAAGCCACAGCAAAACCAAAGCTTAGCTGAAGCACGTAGTTGCGTCCACTGACATTCCTATCTTGCTGCCTTTACAGCTCCGGCTATGGACTGAATTGTGTTCCTTCCTGTACAAAGCTGCATTACACTCAGCATCGATCTGTGCATCGCAGTATCATCTTAATTGGCCGCTGCTCTCCAAGGTCTCAGGAAAGAGGCGTTCTTTTCCTTTTTTTCTGATCAGAAATCGAACGTGGGATAGGTTTGCCTAGAAATCTGGAGAAAATTGTCCTGTACCTTTAATAGAGGCATAATGTATGAAATTGGATCCCCGGAAGTGTTTCATTGCAGGGTGGTCAATAATATCACCTTAATACTGTATTAAAGGGACTGGACACTTTTCTCCAGGTCCCTTAGCAATCTTGACCTGGGGCCTCCTGCATGCAACAACATAGGCTCTTCCACTGAATTCTGGGATGAGTGTTCTTGCATTTTAAGCTCAGGCTCTTTTAGGCAAGTGTTGCAAATGCATGTTAAAGTCTCTTGTAGATGCAAATAGATCTATTAAGTTTTCCTCAGCGTCTAGGTTTCTAACGTGGAAATTCCGGAAGGTGGCTGAGGGAGGATCCCAGAAAGGAGCTGCAATTGGGAAGCGGCAGCGAACTAAATTGGAAGAAATCCCTCTGGAGGGGGTGTGGAGGCTGTGACTCATCCAAGGCTCTTGGTGACCTTGAAATAAGGGTCACAGCCACGTTTACCTATTGGTGTTACAGGGGAGACGTCGCCTTCCCATTGGGAAAAATGCAGAACCTCGAAAAGGCGCTTCCCATACGGCAACTACAGAGCCGTCGGCTGCGGATCTTCTTCATTAGCCTTTTCTACTTTCTACGGCAAGGTGACCCGGAGAAGCCGCATGGTCTTCACGGACACAGCACTACAACTCCCAGGATGCCCTTCCCTTCCCACCGCCTTAAGGGGGGGGGAACCCCGCTCGGCCCCGTTGCATGCCGGGAGCCGCAGTCGAAGCTGTTCGCGTGCTCCACTAGAACGCCCGCAAGCAGGCCGGTCCGCCACCCCCCCCTTTTTTAAAGGAAGCGACGTTATGCAAATGAGGGGAGCGCCCGCAGGCGGGCAGCCAATCGGCGTCCAGAAGCGCCCCCTTGTGCCGTCGTCGTCGTCGGAGGCCCGGATGTGAGGAGGACGGACAAGGGAGGCTTGTCTGGCAACCGGCGGCGAGGCGGCGCTGACCCTGCCTCACGAGCCCGCTCGCGCGCGCGGTGTCTCTGTTCTCCCGGGAGGGAACCGTTGCCGCCGAAGACCGACGTGAGGGGCCCGGAGCGATGCGAAGATGGCGGCGGCGGAGCCCGGCCGTGACGGAGCCCAGGCCGCGCGCGGGCGCCTGAGGAGAGACTCGCGCTGAGGAGGAGGCGGCGGGAGGAAGGGCGCCTCGCCGGTGGGCGGGGCCGGCGCAGAGGGGGCGGGGCCGGCGGGGGAGCGAGCCCCTGGGGGCGTGACCCCTGCCTGAGGGCAGCCGGGGCAGAGACCGGCGGCAGGGCGACCCCGCGCCCGTCCCGAGGCCCTTTTGTTCCTGGCCGCGAACGGAAAAGGATCGAGCCGCAGCAGCAGCAGTAGCAGCCGCCTCCTGAGGGCGAGACTCGGACGTCGGAGCGGCCTCGGACAAGCAAGGCCGGGGACCCGGACCGAGTGCCCCCGTCGCCTCTCTGCGTGCGCTGCGCCTGGAAGCGGGGCTGAGCAGAAGCAGCCGGAGCGCTTTGTCCCCCTGGCGGGGAGCGATGGGGCGGGCCCGGTGAGGAGGCGCCCGTGCCCCGGAGGCGGCGAGCGAGGAGGGGGGGGTTTATTTTATTTTTTAAAGGTTCAAGGTCAGCCTCTGCACCGTCCGGAGGAGGGGGGGCACGCCACAGGCCGAGCTCGAGCGCCGCCGCCGCCGGGCCCCTCCTCCGCTCCCGGAGGGGCCTCCCCCTCCCCCCGAGGCAGCCCTGGGGCTCGGGGTGGCCCTGGTGGTGCAGAGCGGCCTGCGCTGGCTCCGGGGGCGCCTCGGCCCGCAGCTCCCCTCTTTGCAGGCGGCCGGCGGGGGTGGCGGCCAGGCTCCCCGCGCCATGTTCTCGGTCCTCTCCTATGGCAGACTGGTAGCCCGGGCCGTCCTGGGCAGCCTCTCGCAGACCGACTCCCGAGACTACAGCCTGGTGACGGCCAGCTGCGGCTTCGGCAAGGACTTCCGCAAGGGCATCCTGAAGAAGGGCATGTGCTACGGGGACGACGCCTGCTTCGTGGCCAGGCACCGGTCCGCGGATGTGCTGGGTGAGTGACTCCTTGGCTGGCCCTCCTAGCCTTATGGAAAGCCCCAGTTGAGACCTGTTGATCTAGGGCCAAAATAGGCTCCTTTCAGTTTCCCCAGCCAGTTTGGTGTAGTGGTTAGGAGCGCGAACTCTAACCTGGGAGAACCTGGTTTGATTCCCCACTCCTCCACTTGCACCTGGCTGGATGACCTTGGGTCAGTCACAAGTTCTCTCGGAGCTGTTCCCTCAAGGACAGTTCTCTCTGAGCTCTCTCAGCCCCGCCTACCTCACAGGGTGTCTGTTGTGGGGAAGGGAAAGGAGTTCGTAAGCCACTCTGAGTCTCCTTTGGATAGTGAAGGGCAGGGTATAAATCCAGTCTCCTCTTCTTCATATTGCATAGGCTTGATCTAGTCCAGGACAGTGTCACGGTGTCCTTCAGGTTGGTCCAGGTGGTCAGCCATGTTGATCTGAAGGCCTAGTCACTAACAACCTTAAAGACAAATTTAGAGTCTGGGGCCCCTTTAAGACCAGCGAAGGTTTATTCAGGGTTTCATGCACAAAAGCTCATACCTTGAATAGACCTTCGTTGGTCTTAAAGGTGTCCCTGGACTCTAAATTTGTCCTTAAGGTTGTTAGTGACTAGGCCTGTCTCTAGTAGCCGTCTTGCAGCTCCGTGGCCCATTAGTGCCCATGTTAAAAAGACAGCAGTATTGTGTGCCATCCTTCCTTTTTAAAGTTGTTTAGCGTGTCCCCCCCCCCCCCCCCCCCCCTGCAAACAAGGAGTTGGAAGCAGTAGAGGTGTAAAATTTGAAGCCTTGGAAGTAAACTGTTTTTCTAGGGTTTTTTGGAAACAAAGAAACCTTGGGGGAAATTGAAATATGTGTAAGAGTTACTTTCCTTTCCTATCAACCCATAACCTATTTTAACTGCTTTAATGGCATAAAATGTCGAATTGATAACTTAGCATGTAACAGCGTACTGTTTGGTGTATTTATGCAGTTAAGTTGCTTTAGTTTTCGACAAGCAGAATTGCAAATATGCTCAATTCTTGATTGAGAGCTGTAAGGTACTATACCTTATGGTACCTTAGCACATGCATCTAATGTTAGGATTAGAAAATATATTTTGTAGTAAACAAAGTGTATTTTTTTGGACAGAAAGTCACTATGACTACCAGCAAGTTTGGTTATCAAACTTGTGAACATTTGAAATACTGAACTCTTAGTAACCTGTTTTGAGACACAATGTTGCCAAAACTGATCATACGTAAACAGTACAGCATATCTGTGAAAATACGTTGCATATGTCTACATTAAACATAGGGATTATCATTATCTAATGCTGTTTATTGTCTTACAAAAGAACTGCCTTGCTGTACCTTTTGAGTTTGTAAAAACCTTGTCCGAAAAAGCATTTTATTCTGGAAGAGAGGAAGTTTCGCGGGAGTTTTTTCTTCTCCTCAGTGTCCCCCTGAGTTTTCCTAATTTTTCTTTAGGCAAAACTGAAATAATGTCATGGGCCTTCATATCTGGAAGGAGCAGGCACTTCCTTGCCTTGAGTGCACCTTATGTCCTTGTCAGGTGAAAAGCGAAGTGACATTGAGAAGGGTTTCAAATGTCAAATTGTGCTTCCCACGCCCAGTTTACTGTAGCTCATGGGGCATGCTGCAGGTCTGTAGTGCAGTGCTGTGTGAGATGTCACGGGAGCATCAAGGGAAAACCCGTCAGAGTGTAGGTGCTTTGTGGGCTCTGTGACCTTTGAAAGAACTTCTCAAGGTGAACTTGAGGACAGCGCTTGCGGCTTTATGCTATGAATTTATATTAAGCATTTTCTCATGATTGATTTGTTTATACTTGTTAGTTGCCTTTAACAATAAGACTTTGCTTTGGTGTCTGTCAGTTGCTTTGAAACTGTATTTGAGTTTATACTTGAGGGACTACTACTGTAGTCATAGTTTTGAGGAGTGGCGGAAAATATTAGCAGACTGATTTCTTTATACAATACAGTGCATTCTTTTCCATTTTTGTTCTTGAGTCATAACCGTCAGATCGGGTACAGCTCTTGAGGTGCCTTGTGTTTATACGTGGATCAGAGTATTTCCTCTTAAGATTGGTGTGGGTTTGGAAGGGAATGGCCTGTGGAGTTCATTTGCACTGTGGCTGAAAAGGAAATTCACATTAAAGAGCTGATTCCAGTGCGTATTCCTTTGCACTCTGCAGTGAATTGCAGCGTGGGACTCGCTGCTGCCCTAACTTCAAGATGTGATGCAAGCACTGCTCTAGCTTCACTGAGGAGTGATTTCTTCTTTAACCGAAGTAACTTTCTCCAAATTTGAATTAGAGGCTTGGAGATAAAATTGCATGCTGAAGCATTAAGAGCCATTCGTTCACTCTGAATGTAATCTCTGTGGCTTGATTGCCTGGCTGCTTCTTTCTTTTTGATTCTGCAGTCCAACCTGTAGGAGGGAAGGTACAATCTGCCATGCAGGTATAAAGTTAAATGTTAATGCTTTGAACCGAGGCTTTCGGTTCTCTACCTTGTTCTCTTGTTCTCACCCTCATGCATTCTCTGTTTGATCCTGTTGACAAGCCAATGTGGTGTAGCAGTTAGGAGTGTTGGAATAGCATCTCGGAGACACAAGTTCAAATCACCACTAGTGCCATGAAAGCTCACTGGGAAACCTTGGGCCAATCGCACCACCTCAGCTTCACATGCCTCACAGGGCTATTGTGAGGGTAGCTTGGAGAAACGATGACTGAGAGGTGACATGATCGAGATTTACAAGATTATGCCTGGGGTAGAGCAGGTAGAGAAAAAAGGACTTTTCTCCCTTTCTCACAATACAGGAACTCGTGGGCCCTCCATGAAATTGCTGAGTGGTCTGGTTAGAATGGATAAAAGGAAATACTACTTCACCCAGAGAGTGATTGATACATGGAATTCACTGCCACAGGAGGTGGTGGCAGCTACAAGCATGGACGGCTTCAAGAGGGAATTAGATAAGCATATGGAGCAGAGGTCCATCAGTGACTCTTAGCCACAAGGAATCGATAGGAACTCTCAGTCTGCGGCAAGGGATGCTCTGTCTTCTTGGTGCTTGGGGGGGGGGGAGCAACAGTGGGAGGGCTTCTAGGGTCCTGGACCTCCTGGTGGCCTCTGGTATTTCTGGCCACTGTGTGACAGAGTGTTGGACTGGAGGGGCCATTGGCCTGATCCAGCATTAGCTTCTCTGATGTTCTAGGAGAATGATGTAAGCTGCTTTGGGTCCCCATGCAGGAGAAAGGCAGACTATAAATGCATTAAATAAATTTGTTCTCTGCTTAGTGTCTTATGCTCCACCTGCTCTTCCCCTTAAGTTTTGCGTCTCTCCAGACCGATGCTCCCTCTAAGCTGCGGAGTCTTGTGAGCAAAAATTCTACTTTGTGAGCTACTGGCATTAAAGTTGTGAGTGAGCGATTTGGCTGCTGCATAAGTTAGTTTGCTCTGGAGCCATCCTTACCGATCAAAGACAAAAATGTGTGAGCCGGAGGCTAAAAAACTGTGAGCTAGCTCACACTAACTCAGCTTAGAGGGAACACTGCTCCAGACCCTTCCTTGTCTTGCTCCGTCGTGAGCAGCTTGGCATTATTAGACTTCTAATAAGATTTCGAATGTGTTCACCATGGAATGAGCCTTAAGCGTGTTTCAATTTTCCTTCAATCCTGACTTGTTTTTTGTATTAGTCATTCCAAGCCATGCGAGTGCCAAGAGGCTTGATATGCAAGCCCTAAACCTCCCATTTGTGAGCCTCTGTGGGTTGGAGGTGGGTGTGGAGGAGGCCACATGAGCCGCTCCCAGGCAGTGGAAAGAATTTGCATGGGTCCTTGGGATCTGTCCAAGTTCAAAGTCTATCCCTGTTTGACCAGCGTTTAGAAAAAAGCTACGCATGACTTTCATCTATTGAGTAATAACTAACATCTGAGAAATGCGCCCTGTGTCAGGAATTGAGGTTGCAGGGTGGGTGTCTGTCCTTGGCCGAGCAGGTTTAGTGAGTAATTTAGAGAGCCCCGGTTCAAGGCTCTCACTGCTCCCCCAACTCAGGCCTCCACCTAGAACATGGGGTCATCGTAAGAGCCTACCTAACAGGATTCCTGTGTGTTCTGGAGGAGGGAAGAGGTGAGACTTGTAACAACAGTAGCTGTGACTGAGAGTACTCCACCTTTCTGTGTTATACCTCTGAGGATGCCAGTCACACCTACTGGCGAAACTTCAGGTCCTACAATGCCAAGACCACGGCCACACAGCCTGGAAAATCTACAACAGCTAATGAACTCCAGCCGTGAAAGACAACAATATTATGGTCTGTCTCTCAGAGCACCTTGTATCATGCTGGCTCTCATGCTTGGCTGCCCGAAGTAGGTAGCTTTGGTGCCATCGGTTACACTTCATCGCTGGGGAACCAGAGGGGCTCACTGCACCCTGAAACAAGGTGGGTCACCGGAATTAAGGGCTGCTGCCTCTTGAGGTGAAGGTAAAGGTTTCCCTTGCTCAAAAGCCAGTTGAATCCGACTCTAGGAATGCGGTGCTCATCTCCGTTTCCAAGCCAAAGAGCCAGCGCTGTCCGAAGACATTTCCGTGGTCATGTGGCTGGCATGACTTAATGCCGAGGCGCATGGAATGTTGTTACATTCCTACTGTAACGGTACCTATTTATCTACTTGCAGTTTCTTGCTTTCGAACGGCCAGAGATGGGAGCTCACTCGTGGCACTCGGGTCTCGAACTGCTGAACTACCGACCTTCCGGTCTGCAGTTCAGCGTCTTAACCACTTGAGCTACCGCAGCCCCTGCGGACTCTTTACTCCTTAGTAAATATGAGAAGGATTGTAGCTTACATGACAATGTCTGTGCCTGCTGTCTGAGTGACTTCTCAGAGACTCACACATTCTTACAGGGAGCCACATCCTTACCTGTGAGAAAGTCTAGAAACAAAGATGACCGATGGAGGAGTGTAGTGAAGGGCTTTTGTACTTGCTCTGTCTTCTTCCCCTTTCGTTTACTGTGCTAAGAAATCTGTATAAGCAGGTGATCTGGAATGCAGATGGAATGAGAGAAGTGTATTGTTTGGCAGGAGCCGCAGTGGCTCAGTGGTTAAAATTGAAAAAAATGCTACATTAGCACTTCTTTTTTCTTTTCCAGATTGAAAGTCATTCTGTTACTTTAGGAACATAAAATATGACTATGGACATTTTTACTTGGCATGAAATTATCACAACTAGCATATTAAAAATATAGTGTATCCAAACAATTATTACAAAAAGAATACTCACCCACATGCAAAAACGAAACTGAAACCTTTTTCTTTTCTTCTGACAAGAGCACCTCCTAAAGGAAGAAATGCATCTTGTTCTTGCATTGGAGAGTTCAGTTTGTAACCTAGGACTTGCTTGTCCTAAAGTGCACAGAAATTAGATCAATCTGATACCATATGTATCTTTTAGAAATGATTTGGAAAATATTTGAACACCTTGTGTTAAAATATTTTATTCATGTTAAAATAAAGTGTTCTATAATCAATTTTTTTTCTTTTTTCAATTTTTCCAATTTTTTTTTTGGGGGGGGAGAAAGGCTTCAGGAAAAAAATGGGGGGGAAACGTTTTCCCCCTGAATTTTTCCATTTTCCCCCCAGGCCTTTGCATCTCTAGTCCTAAAACTGCACCCCCAAATCTCCAGGAATTTCCTAATCTGGAGTTAGCAGCCCTAAGGTGAGTTGATCTCTGTGGCTGGGAGATCCATTGTGGTTCCTGGAGAGCTGCCACTGTTGCTGTGGGGGGAGAGGAAGCAGGTGGGTGGCCGGGAGTGCTGCTGCTGCTGCTGCTGCTGCTGCTGCTGCGTGGGATGGAGGAGGAAGCCGAGAGGAGGCTGGGGAGTGATGGGGGCAGAAAGAGAGAGAATGATGAGGTGGGGAGGCAAGAAAGCAAAGAGAACGATGAGAGGGCAGAAAGCGAGACGAAGGAACATGCCTGGAGGAGAGATAGGATAAGAAGGGAGCAGAGGGGAGAAAGAGTGTGAGAGGGGGAAGGGGGAGGAAGCCAATGTGTGAGGAGTGGGATAACCGCCCCACAAGTGTCTTGCGGGTCCCCCCTTGTGCTGTCTGTATTTCAGACCACCTCCCTGTATGAATGGTCCCTCTGTATTCTAGTTGCAGTTGTTGTTTAAGCTTGAGGAAATTCACTCCTGCAAACGTTGCAGTTTGGTGTATAGGGTTGAAAACTTTGTATGGGCTGAACACCTATGAAAGTTTTCAGGGTTGATTGGGAGGAACTAACAGATTATTCTCAGGGCAAAGGAGAACCGTATCTCGGGCTCTGTTCTGAATGGCATAATTATGTAGTTATGCTGACTGGATGGGTAGGGGGAGCAGTAGACACAGTGAGTTAGTCCGGTGTAGGAAATATTGGAGGAAAGTAGTACAAATAGAAAAGGCGTTCCTCAGCAACTGCAAGTTGGTGGCATCTTACATTTTTTTTTGGGGGGGGCACAGGTGTGTTGGATTGTGATCACAGACAGGCACCGGATTGGGAGTTGAGAGGGAGGCCCAGGTGACAGGACAGCTGTTTACCAGAGTTCCCGTTTGTCCAAGTGGCTTATGGGAATGGGAACCCTGGTCTTTTTTCCTATTATGGATATTAGGTGACTGTATAGAAGCTGCTGTGCTGCTTTCCAGGCGGCCGCCCCCACCAGCAGTGCTCCCTCTAAGCGGCGGAGTCTTGTGAGCAAAAGTTCTGTTTTGTGAGCTCCTGGCATTAAAGTTGTGAGGGAGCGATTTGGCTGCTGCATAAATTAGGTTGCCTTGGGGCCCTCCTTCCTGAGCTAAGACAAAAATCTGTGAGCCGGAGGCTAAAAAACTGTGAGCTAGCCCACACTAACTCAGCTTAGAGGGAACAGTGGCTGCCAGTATCGTGTCCTTTCGCCACCCCCATTCTGTCCCCCTGCCCTGCAGCCTGCCAGTCGCTGGCTGTTACCTCATGAGATGCAGCGCATCTTTGCTTTGCTTGATTGTAGGCAAGGAGCCGCTGTTGCTAAACCTGACGCAGAGCACATGAAACTCTGGGGACCATTTGTGTATTTTCTCTGTGGAAGGAAAACTGGATAATAGGATCTACTATTTAGTAAGGCTGAGGGAGCTTTCAGCTACCGTAAGAAGTTGGTGTGTGAGAGAGGGGGCTTTGCATGATTAATCCTTGAGTCAGTTGAGGAATTACAGTATCTGCATAGTATAGTGTGGTGCTTCTGCTGTGGAACTGGAAGGTGTGGGTGGAAGCTGGCGCGAGGCTGCAAAGATTAATTTGGCATTTCCGTAAGCCGTGTACAGATTGGCTGAATTGAGATAACCTGCATCCATGTTCAAGTTTATGCTTTAAATGTTTTAGTCTGAACAAGGTTCCTAAAATCTTTGAGTTCATATTTCCTTTTTATTAAACAGCTTTTTCATCCTACATAAGAGGGGGGGAAACCCTGTGTCCTATTAAGACAGTTTACAGTACAACTGCATCCTTCTTTAAAATGCAGGCCCTGAGCGGCTTAGGTGCATAGTTTTTTTGCTCTGGCACAGAACTATTGCTGATGCTGTGACGCCACTGGCCGATGCCTTTGGTATGCTGGCCGCGAGGGGACCTTTGGTGCCCATTCTCGAGAAAAGAGCAGTTTTGTGTTCTTGGCAGGTTATAATAGGGCTGAGATCAGAAAGGTGTCAAAGAGGCAAAAAGTTGTGGTGGCAGTGATGACTCAGTTGGGAGCCCAAGTAACCTTCCCGCATCCAAAGATGTCCTGCTTCTACAGCTTTGTTGCAGATGTGTAAAATATGGCCAGATCCTGGTCTGCCAGTTGAGCATCCATGCAGAAGGCTCTTGACCAGGGCCCTGCGGGATCTCCTTCAATTCCGCAGGACCTGCAAGACGGAGCTGTTCCACCAGGCCTTTGGTCTAGGCAGCGGGCGCCCGTCTATGGCCTCCCTGAGGTTGCTGTCACCCGTCTGTCATATGTCTACTGACCACCGACAACTGGCCTTCAACCCTTTGTACCATCGGGCCAGAATTTTATAGCCAACTTATGCTCTTCCAAGCTGTACCCATTGTTTCAACTGTTATAAAGTTTTATTGTGTTTTAATGTTTTTTTAATGTATTTATTTCAATTATATTATCCGCCCTGAGCCTGCCTGCAGGATAGGCAGGATATAAATGCAAATAATAAATATAAATAAATAAGAGAATGACATGCACAAGGCTGCATAGTAAGCTTTTGTCAGCACCAGGCACTCTCTTCCATGCAGTTCTGGTCGTTCCACATCTGCGCCAACGAGTGCTGCTGACTTTCCTTGCCTACCGCAAGAGTAGGCAACCTTTTGGGCCCGAGCCCTAAATGACACTTCAGTCTGCCTGTGGAGATATGGGTGTGCTGACAAACGGATGGGTGTGTGTGTGTGTATGATGGTGAAGCTGGCCACAGAGGGGGCTCCACTGGAGGAAGTGGCCATGGCGGCCATGGCGGTGGTTCTTTGGAGAGACAGCAACTTTAGCACACTGCAAGTGGCCGTCAACTTCCTATGCCCTGTCTCCCAGTCTGAGAAGCAACGCTGCAGGACTGCACATTGGGGAGGGGCCGTGGGTGCTTTCAGAGGGTAGGGCTAGAAGGAGCTCTGATACGATGTTCACTCTCAAGTCCCCCCCACCAAAAAATCTTGGAGCCGTGCTCTTTCCTGCTTCGCTGCCAAATACGGTAGTACTACTCAGGCCTAGTCCTTGATGCGTTTGGCCCAATATCTGCCTTGAACCACAAAGCCTGTGTTCCATGATGTTTTTATGTTTTACTGTTTCTGCTGTGCAAGGAAATGGTGTCTTCATTCACCTCAACAGTTACGCATGCTTTTTAAAAAATATAACCATAGATAGGAAATCAAAGGAGAAATCTAGTACCGACCTCAGCATCTGGTTGATTGGCTTTTTATGCATTTTCTGAAGAAGCAAGCAAAGATGTTTCTTGGCACTCGAGACTCTGTGGGCTTTTTTTTGTACTTTTGTTACCAGAGTTGATAGCAGTAATGTTTGCCTTCTATCTATTACAGGCTTCAGAAAGGCCAACAAGCATCTAAAAGGCTGTGCACTATTTTTGGTATAAATCTGATTAATGTCTGTGGAGTCTTGCTGTGATGTGCTGATGGTTTATAGTTCATGCCAAGGTCAATGATAAACCCTTCATCTCTCTTTCGGCTGGCACCCCATTCTACAAATTAGCACATTTTGCCGCACGTGCTAAATTAATTTTCACTCTTTGGACAGAGGTTAGTAGCCTTCTGTTCCAAGGAAAGTCTGCCTTCCTTAAGCAGATGCTCTCTGTGGAAAAGAGTGAGTCATCCAGCATCCTGAATCACTAACCTGATCTTGTCTTGTTCCATAAAATACTAAATTATGACTCTTGCATGCGGCAGAACGATTCCTGCACCAAGTAAGCAATAGATGTGTTACAACTAGATGCTTCTGTAGGTCTGCAGAGGCCTGATAATAAATACCGTAGAGAATATTCCCAGTGCTGCTGCGACTCTTTAACAATTCACAGGAACCCGTCTCTGCTAAATAGCTTTACTTGTTGTCATGCTGTGCTTAAATCCTCCTGGTGTTCTGTTCAGATGGACAAATAGCTGTTTTCTCAGCTGCAGAACTGCAGCAATGGGTTGCACCTTGCGGGTCCTTTTCAGCAATAAGGAAGGCAATACGTGTTTGCAATGCCTGGCATTTCTTGCAGTGTTTGGGGAAAGTGTTCCACCCTTTGTATTCAGGGATTATATTCAACCGTGTTAGAATCCTGTAGTTGTACCAGTCAATCATCTGGTAATGTCCTTAGTGCAAACCTGCAAAATGCCCAGTTCTGCATGCATTTGGATGGGGCATGTTGTATATCTTTAGTCTATCAATGGCTACTAGCCATGGTGACTGAGGGGAATCTCCACATTCCCAGAGCCAGGAGGCAACATCAGGGGAAGGCCTTGGCCTCTTATGCCCTGTTGTTGGGCCTCCCTCCAGAGGAACTGGTTGGCCACTGTGTGAGACAGGATGCTAGGCTAGATGGTCTGATCCAGCAGGGCTCTTCTTATGTTCTTAAATGCATTTAGCATTTTCTTTGGCTCAGCATTCAGCTTCAGTTCAGTTATGGTTTGTGAAAAGCTCTGTTATCTTACCTTTTGCTTCTGCTTCAGTGTTGAAGCTTCTTTAAATTCTGAGATGATCATCTTAAAGTAAGCAAAGTGACCTTGGATGTGTAATTGCATCAATGCTCAGGTGTAACTATGTCTGCTTTGTCTGGGTACATCTCCAAGAGGTATCAAAACGAGGCAGTAACTCCTGAATGATCCCCGAGAAGAAGTAATTAGCGGTGGTTGTCTTCATGAAAATGCACCCTGTACTTAGGCTGGTCCTGCTGACTTCGGCATCTGCGTTTCCAGGACTAGTTTTAATTTAGGCTCATAACCACTCCTTACTTGTGGCTTCGGCAATCCGAAGTGATGACCTCGCTCATCGCATGAGGTGTTGAATTGGGAAAGTGAGCTGGAATTGGGAAAGTTCAGTGAGCTAGAATAATAAGTAAAAGTTAGCAGGTATTGAAGAATCAAATAGCATTATTCAGTGTCTGTGTGTTTCTGTTCTTTTAGGGGTCGCAGACGGTGTTGGCGGTTGGCGAGACTACGGGGTTGACCCTTCTCAGTTCTCAGGGACTCTGATGCGCACGTGTGAACGCCTAGTGAAGGAAGGACGGTTTGTCCCGACCAACCCGGTGGGGATCCTCACCACAAGCTATTGCGAGCTGTTGCAGAACAAAGTACCTTTGCTGGGTAAGAACTGCTGGCCTCCCTTCCTTTCTCCCAACAGCAGCTGGGTGTGTCTTCTTGGCCAGCTGCAGCAGCACTGTTCTTGGGAGTCGCTGTCGGGTGGTGGTCTTTCTCCATAAACATCAGCTCTCTATTTGGACATAGGCAGGCTAGCATCCCATTTGAAATGTCAGCATCCTACTACGTGACCAGTGTTCTCTTTAAGCTGAGTTAGCGTGCGCTAGCTCACAGATTTTTAGCCTCCGGCTCACACATTTTTGCCTTCGCTCAGGAAGGACAGCTCCAGAGCAAACATTTATGCAGGAGCCAAATTGCATGCTCACAACTTCTATGCCAGTCGCTCACAAAGTAGGATTTTTGCTCACAAGACTCCACAGCTTGGTGGGAACATTGTACGTGACCCTACCGTACGTGGTTATGTTGACCAGCTTAAAAAGTGTTACTAAGAGAAACCCAAAGAAGCACTTTGAACTCTTGAGTCTAGAAGTGTTATACAAATGTCCTTTGGGGACTTTGGTGGGTTTGCCTTGAATGATGCTTGAGATAACTCATTCTTGACTGGTAACTTTCAAAAGCAAATGCTACATTTGTGGCCAAAAAGAATTAGCCATTGACTGGCACCTTTTAACTAGTTTTGTGCGTGTGGTTGCTGATTTGGGCAGCAAATTCTGTCCCAGTGCCTTATAAACGGTACAAATTAGTCATTGTAACAATGAATCTCAAAGCATTGGTGGCGGCGGCAGCGGCAGAAGTGGTTCTAAAGTATGGCTGTTTGGGCCAGTGGACTGGCCGTCCTACAAGCCTGAACTGCTTTCTTTGGTGTACTTGCAGGATGTGGCCTCAGGGCTACTTCTGAATCACCCAAGCATTCTGGAACTACCTCTGTTCATCTTCATGCCAGGAACATTATTTATGGTGCTGATCAGAGGCAGGTCTTGCCCGCACCGGGCTGCTTGCCTCTGGTGTCCGCACAGCTCCTTTTGGAAAAGAGGAGGCTGGTGGGTCTCCTTGGGACACACGTTGGCCGTGTCTGGAGGACACTGAGAACTAGCCGAGCTAAAGGAAACTAGCAACCTTTCGCCCACTAAGCGCAACAGACTCCCTGGCACACATGCCTCTCACCTGATCTTGGCTTGTGTGCCAGGAGGTCTCTTTAAACACACAAGATATATTTAGTCTGGGTCTGCTGAGCTCAGGAGGTATCGGCCCTTTTTCATTACCCATCTAAAGGACAGACATCGGCCGCAGAGTTTGTCTTCAGACCTTGCTGGAGCTGCTGGTTCTAATTATACCGCAGCTGTTTTTGTGGAAAATCGCTAACTAAACTGTGGGCTGGCAGGGCGTTCTCTTGTCAGGGCTGCTGGCCAGCTCAGTTTGGCCTTTTTTCATCACCAAGAGAAGTGCAAGCGCTCCACAAGCTCTCTTTTTAGTGACAGAGCTTTGCAGAGTTGGAGAAGGGAGGGTTTATGACCCCCCCCAAGTCCACATTCCCTGAGTCTTACGAAGGGCTGCAGATTTTCTCCTGAGAGTGTTGAGAAGGCAGATGCCAGAGCCCTGCGCGTTTCCAGTGTCTGGTGCTTAATGAACTGGTGGCTGGCAGGGGCACCTCCACTGCATGCTGCTTTTACCACCCAGCTTTCTATTGCTCTAATAAGCCCAGATGTGCCTGATCCCTGAGTTTGTCTGCTGTCACATCCCCTGGTGGTCAGAAAGGCAGGGTATAATGTTTACTTGTTGAAGCCAGGCCTCGTTGCACATCTCACTTGATGTGAACACTGCCATTTAAGTGGCCGAGGGCGCCAGGCTCACAAATAATAGATTCTTAAGGGGGCTAGTTTAAAAATAGTGTTGCCAGCGCTCTGAGCTGTAATTTGCGGCAGAAACTCTTTTGGTACCTATTAGTTGACTATATCTGACTGAAGTGTATTTTCTTCTGTCTCGCTTGCTCCAAAGGATACGGGGCTCTGATGACACCTCTTTGCAGTTCAGATTTGATTTCTAACCAGCCGTCTAAATCTTCCTTCCAGGGAGCAGCACTGCTTGCATTGTCGTTCTAGATCGGACGAGTCATCGTTTACATACGGCCAACTTGGGGGATTCAGGCTTCTTGGTGGTCAGAGGTGGGGAAGTAGTCCATCGGTCCGATGAACAGCAGCACTACTTCAACACTCCGTTCCAGCTGTCGATAGCACCGCCCGAAGCGGAAGGGGTCGTCTTCAGTGACAGGTAAGAGGCTTTGCATCAAAGTTAGCACTCTCTTTGCCGGAAGACAGGGCGCTTTCATTTCAGCAGTCCTGTAGGGAATTCTCAGGAGTAGAGATGTCAAGGCCCGGAAAAATTCGGGGGGGGGGGGGATATGTCCCCCCCCCCCGTTTTTTTTCCCAAAAAAAAAAAAAAAAAAATATAGGACAAGCAAGTCCTAGGTTACAAACTGAACTCTCCAATGCAAGAACAAGATGCAATTCTTCCTTTAGGAGGTGCTATTGTAACAAGAAAAGAAAAGGGTTTCAGTTTTGTTTTTGCATGTGGGTGGGTATTCTGTTTGTAATAATTGTTTGGATATACCATATTTTTAATATGCTAGTTGTGATAATTTCATGCCAAGTAAAAATGCCCATAGTCATATTTTATGTTCCTAAAGTAACAGAATGACTTTCAATCTGGAAAAGAAAAAAGAAGTGCTAATGTAGCATTTTTTTTCAATTTTTCCAAAAAAAATTGGTTTTTTCAAAAAAAAAAAAAAAAACGGGTGGAAAACCCCGGGTTTTTTTTCAGAGCTTCAAAATTTTCAGAAATTCTACTCAGGAGCAGCTGTGCTCACACGCAGGAGAGCATAACTCAGCTGGTGGCTTTGGTGCACTGGAGCGTCCCACTGGTGTGTGTTCCCATTGGTTTCCTGAAAGCAGTGAAGTGAAAGTGCTCCTTTCATTCACACAACACAAACAAATGTCAGTTGCCTTTTCAGAAAGGAGCTGCAGGACTTGATGATTAGCGATGGGACCCCTGGGTGAGGAGGACTCCCTCTCCAGAGGAGTGGTTTGAAAGATTGTAATAATAGTCCCCCTTTTCACGCAGTAAGGGGTTGAAGGCAGTAACCGCGTGGAAAATCCTCTGTTGCTTGCCGTGTGCCCTTCATTAGGGAGGAAGCTGTGCCTTTGTCTGCCGGTGAGTCAGGTGCGGAGCCGGCCAAGCCGCACCTTAGAAATTCTCGCCTGGCTCTTCAGTGTATTTCACCATGCTGACATTTTCTTTATCTTGATGCCCTGAAAAGAAATTTAATCACGGCAGGCAGCCCTTTGTGGCATAGGCCGTTCATGTGGATTTTCTTTCTACTGGCCCACTTTTAGCCGCTTCGGGGGGGGGGGGTACCCTGCTGCTGCACGGCAGGGGGTCCTGCGTGTGGACCTCTCCATGTCTGTTTGCAATTCTCGCATGTTCAGGAACAAATGCAGCCTGCAGAAGATGGCCTTTTGTAGAGGCCACCCTTGCCGTCTCCATTTCAGTGTCAGTCAGGGCCAGTGTTCCCTCTAAGCTGAGTTAAGTGTGAGCTAGCACACAGTTTTTTGGCCTCTGGCTCACACACTTTTGTCTTAGCTCAGGGAGGATGGCTCCAGAGCAAACTAATTTATGCAGCAGCCAAATCACTCACAGCTTTAATGCCAGGAGCTCACAAAGTAGAATTTTTGCTCACAAGACTCCACATCTTAGAGGGAACATTGGTCAGGGCCTCAGAGACATTTCTCTCCTGCTGACTTGGTGCTTGTTTGCCCAGCAAGTCTAGTGTGGTGTGTTTCTTACCATTGGAAGGCACCATGGGAAATATTTGTTTAGCTATAGGGAGCTTGTTTGGGTTCAAACAAGCCCTGTCCCATTCCCAAACTGTACAGAGGATGCTTAATTGCATGGCCTGGGTGAAGCTCATCCATTGTGCCCCTGCAGCAAGATGCAGGTGGAGATGCAAAGAGGCTTGTCTTCAGCACTCCCCCCCACACACACACACAGAGAGGTCCACATTTGCCCCTGGGGCCCTTCAAGCTGCTCAGCAGGTGGAGGCTGCCCTGTGGCAGGAGTGTGCCTTGCCTTGGAACTCAGCTCACTTTCCATACTCGGGCAGCGAGGCAGCCAGTGCTTGAGGAGCCCAGGGAGAAGCATGTGACTGCAGCTTGTATTAAAAGCTTCCAGCAGTGGCCTGTGCCCAGTCAAAGCGAGCAGAACTCCCATTTGGCAGAACACCAAGCTCTCGAGATGGGAATGCTGGAAAAGCACGGGCCGTCCAATGGGAACCAGGCCCTTGAAAGGCAGACCAGCCAGGGACACCGAAGCACAACCCCCTCCCCTTCAGAGTAAGACTTCTGGAATCTCTCTGGTCAAGGCAGGAGCACCAAAAACTGAAGTGCAAGCAGTACACTTGAGGGGCAGGATTACCGCAGAGGGTTCCTTTTAGATTTGACATTCAGAGTATGAAAGAGCTACCCTGGCAGCTTTTGTCAGATGACCAGCCTTTTCACGATGCCGTCCTGCTTGTCTCGGTAGACTCAGGAAGTCCAGGGGTGGCATAAAACAAAAAGACATAGATCCCCCCCCACACACACACACTAATGCCTAAAGCTCTTAACATAACTATCAGTTAGGTCAGCCTACCGTGTTATCCCCACAAGCACAATCTACGGTGTTGGCTTTTGTGGTTTTACTTTTGAACCAACATGACTGTAAACAGCCTGTTATCTCCATGTCCCAGGTTGAACTTTGGCCCAGGACGGTTCAAAGGCACAGATGCTCATCATCTTTGTTTTTTTTACAGCCCAGATGCTGCCGACAGTACGACCTTTGACGTCCAGCTAGGAGACATCATCCTGACAGCCACGGATGGGCTTTTTGACAACATGCCTGACTACATGATCCTCCAGGAGCTGAAGAAGCTGAAGGTAAGTCATCTGCCCGAGACGTGTTCCCGTGCGGCTTCAGGCTGGGCTGTGGGCTCGAGACGGTGCAGGCGGCCATAGTCGACGATCTCTGTCTGAGTGTAGACGAGGGCTGTGCCTCTCCGTTGCTCTTACCGGACTTACTAGCAGCCTTTGGTACTGCGGACCGTGCCGTCGGGTTGAGGTCTTTGGAAGGAGAAGTAGGGATTGAGGCATGATGGTGTGCTTTGGCCTGGCTTAAATCCTTCCTTATGGGCAGGACTCAGGAGGCGGCTGTTGGAGACCAGTTGTCATTGGTGTGGGGCCTGCCCCTGTGGGGTTCTTGAAGGTTCAGTCCTCTATGCTCTTCAGCGCTTATGGGGAATGCATAGTTTTGGAGTAGGCTGCTAACACCCAGAGCTATGTTCCTTTAGCCTGATCGCTTGGTGATGCTGTAGAGAGGCTCTGAGCCAGTGGCTGACCGCTGTGTTTGAATGGCTAGAGGGGAACAAGTTGTTGAAACTGAATCATGACAAGACAGAGGCGCAGTGTTGGCTGGGAGAGCTGAAGTCCTGAAGGACATTAGGCTTCCCACTTCTGATGAGGTCCAGCTGACCTTCGCTGACTCAATTAAGAGCCACGAGGTTAGCCTGGATCCAGCTTTATTGCTGGGAAACAAGTTGATAGCGCAGTTGCAAAAAAAGCATTCTTCCAGCTTCACTTAAGTTTTTGTTACCTTTGACAGCTTTCAGTTTGCACTGTTTTCCAGTTCTGTAATCCTAGTCCGGCTGCATTGCACGTTGGAGGTCTTTGCTCACTTGTACGAGAAACATTATTTTGTATTTTTTTTCACTGGAAAAGGCAGGTTGTTAATTCATGAGAGAATAAGGCCATTTGACAAGTTTATGGCAGGAACAAGATGTGAGCCAGGGACTTCCCAATGTATGTACCTAGTACGTTTATCACCTGCCTTTTGTCCATGGAGCTCAGAATGGCATCTGTGGTCCTTTCTTCTTCCATCTTATCCTCCGAATGACTCTGTGAGGCAGGGTTAGGCTGTGGGAGAGTCACCCAGTGAGCAGCGCGAGTGATGCAGTGGGAGCTTGGGCCTGGGTCTCCCTGAACCGAGACCAGCCCTCTGACCGTGACCACTCTGGCTGACCCAGACCTGGAGGTCCAGGTGCTGCTGGCCACTCGGCAGCGCTCGCTCTAGCGGAAGAGCAAAAGCATCCAGCTGTCTCTTCCAGGTGCTGGTGACTGAACGGTTGGATTCCAGGGAGTGTGAAACAGTGGCATAGAAGCATGCCGTTGTTGCCTTAGGAACTATGTGATGCCAAAAGTGATTGTTCTCCACCCTGGCAGCCTCAGTTCCTCCGAAAGACAGGAAGGCCTTTGGAACGGCAACTGTGTGGACACTAGCAAAGGCACAGATGTTCATTATCTTTCTTTTATGTAGCCCAGATGCTGCCGACGGTGCAACCCTTGACGTCTAGCTAGGAGATAATGAACATTGTGCCTGTGCTGAACTGGGCGCTCAGTACAATTGTGGTGCCCGTTTGGTTGGCACAGAAGGCTCTTCAGTCCTGCTAGTCTGCTGGTGGGCTACCTTGGCTCTGTAGGCCGGATGAGGACCTCTTTGCTGCTCTCCCGGATTTGCTGGCTTGCTGAAACAGTCAAAGTTTCTATTAAGACGGGATTAGGGACAAGAGGAATTTATGAACACGCCGAGGAGAAAGTGTTGCTGGTTGTCGGGAGTCTGCTGTGAGTGCATATTCTCTTTAAATGTTGGCTCGGCATCTTCTTGATGAGGCACAGTAAGAGAGAGAAGGTGGGATCCTGCATACGGGTACAAGCTGGAGCAAGTGCAAGCTCGACTTCCTAGCCACATCCTGGTGAAGCCAGAACTGCCGAGCTGTTACCGGAGAGCTTAAAAGATGCTGCTCTAAATTGAGGGCAGCTTTTCCAAGCTTGGCCCAATGTGCAGCAGTTCAATGGTCATTCCTGTCCCCTGTTACGCAGTATTCCTGAATATGTTCTCTTTCACCCAAAATGAGATTCTCTGTACTAGACATTTTCTGCTTAAATCAAAAAGGTGGTGCAAGCTGTCTTAGTTCTCTGTCAGTGCATCCGTTTTGATAAAAGTAGGTAGTCTCTTTAATGTGTGTGTTTTCTGATAATTTGTTTGCTTTTTTTGATCCAGAACTCGAATTATGAGAGCATACAGCAGACAGCAAGAAGTATTGCTGAGCAAGCTCACGAACTGGCGTATGATCCAAATTACATGTCACCCTTTGCACAGTTTGCATGTGACAACGGACTGAATGTAAGAGGTAAGTTTTCTAGCCTCAGAGGCAGGGGTGAACACTTAAAAACAACAAATTTGATGTCTGCGAGGCTAATATTTGATTCCATAATACTCAAATAGCAAGTGATCTTCATGTGCTCCATGGCAAAACGTTGGCGGGTGGGTGAGATGTTGTACAGTGCATGTGTGTCTGTGTGCTGGCATAATTCCCTCTAATAGCGAGCTTCCTGTCTAAATGCCACTCATACGTGGGGCTTCCCAGTATGTAGCGAAACATTTACTGCAAGTTTAAAATCTAAAAAATCCATCTCCGGATGAGGACTGAGCATACTTCTTGGCCTTAGAATGTTGAGAGCCCCTGAAAGCATATAGAATCGTGGCCTCCAGCTTGTCCCTTCTCTGTTAGTGGGGGAGGGTATGCGGGTTTCTCCCATTTACTTAGCATAGTCATTAATTTAGCTAGTGGAGCAAGCCCCATCCCAGCTCCTGTGCTGAAGCCCTTCCTCCTTTCCAGATGTGTTCTAGAACCTTCTGCTTAACTCACCTTTGACCTGACACTTTTGTTTCCTTTTCTCTTTCTCTGGAACTTCTGCTATGTCTGTTTTCCCCTCTGTTGGAGGCATTTAGCTACCTCTTTTTTAATTACTATTAGAAAAGGGGAGAGACAAAATGAGTGTTCATCGCAGACATCCACAGTCAAGGGCAGAGTTTCTGCATACTGAGGGCGGGGGCCCCTTAGGTGTGCCAGATACTAGTTAGCAGAGTTGTTTTTTTAAAAAAAGCCTGCAAATCATCCCCCCCCCCCCCCAATGTCTTTGAGGACTGATTCTGCTTTATTGCCCTTAAGAGGGGAAAAACTGGGTGGGAAGGTGGCCTGCTTGAGTCCTCAAGGGGGTATGTAGTAGACTGAAAGGCGATTTGGGTGGGGGCAGTTTTTTGTTTCTTTCACCCCACAATTCTTTGTTGGGTCTCATGAAAGCGCATGAAACGGCTTTCTACTGAATCAGACCCTTGGTCCATCAAGGTCAGTATCATGTACTCAGACTGGCAGCAGCTATCCAAGGTCTCAGGCCGAGGTCTTTCACATCCCCTACTGCCTGGTCCTTTTAACTGAAGATGCTGGGGATTGAACCCGGGACCTTCTGCATTCCAAGCAGATGCTCTGCCACTGAGCCAAGCCCCCCCTCCAGGTTTGTGATGATGCTTCCAGGGTCTTGTGAATGTCTCCCGTTCTCCTTCCAACACTCTTGTATTTCTCCATTTAATATCTGTGATAGAATGTATCAGAGAACGTTGGGGCTCCCACAGAACTGTTCTCATTTAGCTGGCCGTCAAATAAATGCACTCTCACATGCATTCCTTGATAGGGGTGAGATCTCCCAGCATACTATTTTTCGATGCTGGACCCATCTGCAGCACTCCCGATGTTTGCCCACGATGAGCCTGTTAGGATTGCCTTGACTCTGTTCGTTAACACAAGATATTTACTGACTGTTCCAATGAGACTATCCCCATGTCTTGCTTTGCAGGTGGAAAACCAGATGACATCACTGTCCTCCTTTCTATAGTAGCCGAGTACACAGACTGATGGGCTGAAAGCATCAGTTCCTGAATGACTTGCGTTATTCCAGAGTTTCCCGGCTTTGCGTGTACTGTTTCCTGCTGGCAGGACGTCTGTCTTTGCAGCTGATCTCAGTGGCTATCACGTGTTACGTCCATTGCCTGTATTAAGATTCGTTCAAGGTTTCCGTCGAGAACCACTACTGGAGTACATCTGCCAGCAAGAAATGAAGAATTTCAATACTTGAAGCTTGTCTTTTTTTTTTTAAAAAAAATGTAGTAGTAATTATTGCATAGTAATGGTGGGGGGTGGTGGAGTGATAATGGCTGTGGTTCTGAAGACAGCAAGCATCAAAAAGGGTAAGTGGATGTTAATAATTCAGAGCTAGATGTACTATTGAAAATCAGAACAACTCCTTTTTGTGAGGACAATACTGTAGGGCTAGAGGCGGCTCTGTTCTCATCCACGAGAGGCCACAAGATTACAGCCGAGGGTTTCTCAGAGGCTTCCAAGTGCCGTGAACCTCTTGGTTTATATGGTGTCAGCCCAGGAGCTTTGTCTGTTACTGAGTCTGAAACACAGAATTAGACTGAAACACAGAATTAGACTGTGAAACGTGTGTGTGAAAGTCGCAGAGTAAGGGGGGGGGAGTGCGCGAAGCATGTGGTCTTGTACTGATGGAAGTTCTGCATCGTTTCTTCACAGGGTGTTGCTGCTGCTAGCAGGATTCTTTTAGAAAATAATTTCCCTAAAATATTTCAGTTGGAATAAAGTCTGCAGAGAGAAGTGAGAGTGTCAAAAAGGCTTGCATGCCTGCCTGAGCGAGTGACGCTGGATCGGGCTTTATGTGCTGCAGTTGTAGCTAGAGAGGGTGGGGTGGTTGACACAGGCGGGCCTCAGCTCTGAATCTTCTTTCTGGGTTTCAAGAACTTTGCAGCGTCTCAGTGTCTCACAGTGCACATCTCTGCCTGTGCTCCGGCAGCCGTTGCCATCAACAGAATGCAAAAAGTGGAACGAGTTGTGTTGACGTTTCAGTCGCTGGTATCGAGGGTTTCCAGAATGGACTGTAATGATGTTTACAGGTATCTAGTAGCCATTTTTCAATATAGCATTTCTTTTCATTTACACTCGGTCCCATTTCTTCAGTAGCTGCAAACTCCCTTTTTTATTGCTCATGTAAAAAAATCAATAGTGTAAAGATATATATATTTTGGTCAGGTTTTTTTCATAATTTTTGCTGGTAGAAAAGTATTTAGAAACGAAAAGCCATGTTTTATATAGCAGTTGAATAATGTTGATGTGTAGGTAATAAACTTGGCCAGTGAAGCAATCTTACCTTATTAAAAAAATATATATGAAAAGGGGATTTTACTGCCAGGTTTATTGTATTTAAAAACAAAACAAAACTAAGTTTGAGGTTACCTCAGCCTGTGTTAAATATTTTTTGTGGTTGTACTGTATATTTGCATAATTGTGTCAAGCTTTTATTTATAACGGTGTCACATGTACCATGTACATGTCACTATTTCAGCGCATCTTGCTTCTGACAGGCATTTCATTTATCATGAGAAGGGGCTGAATCATTTGGAAGCTGTTTTTTTTTCTCATTGGCCTTTCCTAGAATCAGTATGATGATTCCCCCCCCCCCCCCCGAAAAAAAAATTCCTTGTCACAATGCCTTAACTGCCCGAAACTTGACAAAGTGGGATTTTTTTTTGGCATGGATGCAGGATGGCATAAAAATAAACTCATCACGTGATAATTTTTTTAATGTGGCAAATGGTAACTTTGCACAAACCATTGTAGTCTCCCTAACTTCCGAAGCTGGACAAGTTGTACCTAAGTCTCTTCAACTAGAAGGAATGTATTTTATGCTGCAGTACTTGGCTTCTCCCCTGCTGTACCAGAAAAGCAATTCTGTCTTGACATTGGGCTTTCTCTGCTTTAAATCTCCAGTATTCCCTGCTGCAGTCCGTCCTTAGAATGAGCACTGATCAGTCACTGACTTCCCCCTTCCCCTCTCGGCCTTGACCTCTCCCAGACATGGTGCCTCCAAAGAGCAGGGCGGTTTTCCCTGCTTCAGAATCTTCTGGTCTTTCTGCTCCTTGAGAGGGTGGCCGGCCCTCGACTCAACGCACGAAACCCCTTCTCTGGAAGTTCAGGTGGTGGTGACGGGCTGGCGCCCTTCATTATTCATCCGGGTGGGAGAACTTGGCTCACAGTCCCTTGTGGCTGAACAGAAACTCCTGGCGGAGTTTGTTGGCCTTGCTTCGCTTAGAGCAGTTTTTAGTCTTGTCGATATAAGCCATTTGTCTCTCACCCCATTTTTTATGATGAACAAATTTGATTTTTAACATTTGCAGATAAACTGTTCCTTCTTCCCTTCCCCCCACTGGACACCAAAGACCAGTACAGTTTATAGCTTTTGTCCATCTGTTTTTAAAGCAATACTGTATTATAAAGAAACTAATATTTTTATTGCACGCTTGAATTTTTGTTTTTGTTTTAAGATGTGCACTCAAACATATCGGAGCCTGTTTCTTCCTATCCTATGAACTTAAGGCTGTCTGCGCACAAATCTTTTTCGCAAAAGGCAGGACTCGGGGGACTCCGTAGCATCACTTTTACCGCTGTGTGCCACACATTAGTCTTTCCTAGGAACTAGACTAGTGCTGTGATCTGGCACAGAGAAGACATTCCATGTTGTGTTCTCTTAAATTTTAAACATATAGGTGGAGACTGAGGAGAGCTGAGACTGCAGACGTGCTTCATAGGGAATCTGAAAAGAAACAGTATGTGTATAGCATTATCCTGCTTTGCTAATTAATGCAGGAGCAGTCACAGGACTGACCTTCTGGGTATGCCCTGCAATTGTGTTACCAAGTTGGTCGGTATAGCTCGGCGACTGTGAATTGCCCATATTAATGAAGGAGTCCGATGTCCACGGTTCCCTGTCAGTTTAGCTGTCTTTGGGAAATCTGACATATCCAAAAAAAACCCCCCCCCCAAAGATCTGCTATTTCTGCAACAACTGAGGTTAAATAGGTTTTAAAAATAGGCTGCCGTTGGGACCAGATTGGACATAGACAGAATTGTCCTGCAGTGAGCAAAAACACGGGTACTGTGACCGGAGCTGCTGTCTGGGCAGTGGGAAGCCAGACAGGAAGCAGAATTGGGCTTTTATATGACAAAGATAGCTGATCTAATTAGGCTTTTTTTTTTCTTGTTAAATGAGACTATTGTTACCTGTGCTTACCTGAAAGGCAGTTATGTGAATTGGATGTCTGAAGTATCATTTGTGCAAGAATACGATCTGTAAATACATTTAATGAACTGTAAAGATATTTAATAAATATAGTATTTATACAACTGATGTGTGGCTTCTTCCATTGCGATTGCCCTACTAGACCCAAAGTGTCCTGTCCTGCCATTGACTTTGGTGCAGTGCTGCTGTTCATCTTTGGCATATTCTGATATTTGACGTGGTCTCTGTGCTTCACACCCATGAGATCTAGTGCACACGTGCTACCTGGGCCACACCTAACACCTTCATGAGGCATTACGCCATGGACGTCCGTAAGAAGTCTAATACCAACATGGGACGTCACATTCTATCTTCGGCGACGCAGTAAGGACCTGACAGCACCCTCCTCCAGGTAGGCCACTGCTCGCTAATCTCCTATGGGTGTGAAGCACAGAGATCACATTGAAGATAAACAGGTTGCTTACCTGTAACTGATGATCTTCGAGTGGTCATCTGTGCATTCACACCACCCGCCCTCCTTCCCCGCTGCTGTCAGCTTCTACATTTTCCATAGGGGTTGATTTGCGGTGGTTCGAAGGAACTGGCGGGATGTCCGCGCCCTCCCCTCTGGGCATGCGCGGTGGGGTTCCTGCACATGCCCGAGGTCTGGGCGCGAAAATCCGTTAAAAAAGCTTGCTACAATGCCGATTGATCCAGCGCGTGAGCACTCGATCCCATGGGTGTGAATGCACAGATGACCACTCGAAGATCATCAGTTACAGGTAAGCAACCTGTTTCTCTTCTACAAAGTTTGAGTCCAGGGGCACCTTTAAGACGAACAAAGTTTTATGCTGGGTATAAGCTTCCCGTGTGCATGCACACTTCAAGGAATTAAATTAAACTTTGTTGGTTGTAAAGGTGCCACTGGATTCAAAATTTGTTCTGGTGCTTCAGACCAACATGGTTACCCACTTAAAAGTCAGTCAGTTTATAATTACAGTCTTCGACCAGTACACAACAATTTAAAAGACAAATATAAAAATTCCCAATACTATAGCAACACTTAAATCTCTGTTCTTAGTTGTTTGCATAAGGCTGGCTGTGCTGGAATCACCAAGAGGGGTCTTTTCTAATACTTGTAAGCAGCAATGCATGGAAGTTCAGGGTTGCCACTTTTGGGAAAGTCAGGAAAATGAAAATTGGTCAGGGAAAGTGTGATTAAAATATATTCAAGCAGTGGATTTTTGACCTGCTGCTGCAAGAGCATGATCTTTCTTGTGGCAACTGGAATAGAGAAATAGCAGAATACAAGTAGAACTTAATGATGCCCTTTCCCAACCATTTTAGAGAGAACAAGAGGGGGACCCGCGATACTTGCAGGGGGGGGGGAGAAGAGCTCCGTCTCCTCTCCCCCCCGCTCGTTCTCCCCCAGGCGGCGGCGGCGAGGCCGGTCCCCCCCCGCCCGGCTCCGAGGCGGAGAGGCCTGTCCTCCCCCCCCTTTGCCGGGCTCGGCGGCGGGGGCGGCGGCTGGCCAGGCCTGTCCCCACCGCCCCCCC
>NW_015170277.1:37433-59795 GCF_001447785.1 Gekko japonicus
CCGCCCGCCCTGTCTCTCTTCCCCCACACGCAAGCCCGGTAGGTCGCAGAGCGTCTCCTGCACACGCGCAGGAGACGCTCTTGCACTTTCGGGGGGATTTAAACTTCCCCCATAAATTTTTTTCAACTTTTTTTATTTTTGTGCACATGTGGGGACTGGCCCACGTGTGCACAAACCTCCCCCGCCCCCCCAGCTGCCCCCGGGCGCTAATTTAGCGATCCGCACTCCGGGGGCAAGTTGGGAATTAGATATATAGATGTTTATATAATTTTTAGTGTACCTTTAAAACAACAACACAAATGTTATGTCATTTGTTAGCATTCAGAGTTTACTTGAATTGAAATTTGTATCTTGGTGTAATTTTTGGTGCAATTGCAAAACAGATGTTGCTGCAGTTAATGTTGAAAGAAGCTGATATTAAATCTCTTCGACAAATATTTTTGTAGTTGAGACTTGTGTAGTTGTAGAGTGGAACCTTATCTTGCATTAATGCAATACGAGTCATTTTTTAACTTGTGGTTATATTTGAATGGTGGTCAGGGAAATTGACAAATGTTGGTCAGGGAAAGTCAGGGGAATGAAAAATAAAATTTTAGTGAAGTTTATACTATAAATGCATGCGTCTTCTAATTCTAACTGAGCAGAAGTATAAACGGCCATGTCCTTTCAGACATAGAAAAGAGTAAGAGTCCAGGAGCACCTTCAAGACTAACAACATGTGTGGTAGGGGAGGAGCTTTTGTGAGTCACAGTTCACTTCTTCAGATATCTGAAGTCCTTGAAGAAGTGAACAGTGACTCATGAAAAGCTCCTGCCCTGCCACAAGTTCCGTTAGTCCTTAAGGTGCTCCTGGACTCTCAGTCTGTCTATAGCACGGCTACCCGTCTTGATCGTTCAGACATTGGGTGAAACAAAATGTTGATTAATGGAGTCACGTCCTCTCCTGGTGCTGAAGTCTATCCATTATCTTCCAGGAACTTCTCTGCCTCAAAATGAAAGGGGGTTGCAAGGGAGCAGATTCCTCGTCCTTTCAGAGGGGCTGTGCAGGAGAAGTTGGGTGGATCAAGGGGATCCTTGGGATGAAGGGGAGGTGCTGACATATAAAAACCAACAGCAAAGATTTATATAATGAGGACTTCTGCTGAAGAAGGAGAAATGCCAACTCTTTTATTGCAGGTGGTGTGCAGATGCAATGCAAAGCTCAAACACATTTCGCCTTACATACAGTAACCCACGACAATCTCCCAGGCCTGCATGCTTTCCTGCCCCTGTACCAACTGATTTTGTTTTGCCACACTGAAATTACAATGGCAGCGCGGGACCTATTCTTGTTCCCTGTGGGGGGTTGAAGGAAGTACATCTTACAGAAGAGTGGCGCTAGCAGAGCAGTGTGTGACTAGTTGCTCTTTGTTAGGTTGCTGTGGGTAACTGCTTGTTACCAGGGTTGAAACAGCCAAATGTATTCTCTGCTGGAAGAATCTATGCACTTCTGAAAGGAGGGGGAAGGCTTCTCATCCACCTCCCCTCTTGCTGCCTGCATGCTGCAAAATACACTTGAACAGCGTTTGGATGAAGCTAGTCTTTCGATTTTTGATTAAGGGGTGGCGCTGGAGGAACTGAACTGGGTCCGTCCCCTTAAGTTCTCCAGTGGTGAAAAAAGTCATCAAGCATTGCAATAACCTGCTTGTAAAGGCAAGCATGGCAAAATATGTACGTGAAGTATATCATCTGATATAAGCTTCTAGTAACATCATAAAACGGATCCGGTGTTTTTAATAAACCTAATAATAAGAGGAGCACAACTTGGCTCTGTGTTGGCATCTGAATACTGTTTAATGATTATCCATCACTATCAGCAGATAGATACTTTGTACCACTAAAATGATTGGGAAAGTTGTCCACTGCAAAAATCCTCTTCAGTGTCACTTGCTGTTGCCAAACTGTGAAATGCGCGAGGGGTATCTGGCTCCTGGGATGAAACTGCTCCAAAGAACAGAGAATGAAACTAGGAAAAGCAATAAAGAAAGTTAACCACCACAGAGCAGCACTTTGTCAAAACCTTGCGATGCTGCCTATTAGGACCAAGTCTGAGACAGAGGCAGACCCACGGAAGTCAATCGCGTGTCATTTCTGTAAAGCCAGGAGAGGGGGGTTGAAAATGGAGTAGGGGCGGGTGGGAAGAAAGCTGAATGCTCATGTGCCCATGTCTCTCTCCCTTCCGGTATGAGCTGGCCCTGTGGGGAGCCCTGCAGAAAAGGGGAAACTACACACCCTGCTGTGTGAGAGTTCAGCACCATCATGTTTAGCTTAGCTTATATATGCACATTTTGGCCAAGATCTAAATAACATTACGTGTACTCAAGGATCCTTGGAAGTAAAACTCATGCGATACTACCTTGCTTTTGAAAGGGAGGTGGGTTAGTTTGGAGGAGAGGAGGAGGCCGTTGAAAGATAATGCTATCCTGGATTTGTAGAAAAGAGCAAGAGTCCAGTAGCACCTTTAGGGGTGCGTTCAGATGTGCCGTTTTATCTGGTGTCATGACGGTTAAGCAACGGATTTTATCTGCACAATCACACAGTCAACATCTGCCTCCCGTCCCCAGCCGTTGGTTTCTGGCTCGAAACCGCTTTAACCCGGAGTATTTTGTTACCAGGTCCCAAAGTGGTGTTTTCTCAGCTCTCCCGTTTAAAGCTGCATTTTCCCCGTGTGATCGCTCCTCCGGTGTCAAATCACTTCCGGTTTAAACCCCCTCCCCGCTCAAAACCTGTCCGAGGCTTCCGCTTTTCACCCGCCATTTTTAATGCGTTGGCGGTGTGCCCGTAGGTGGAGCTCCGCCACATTTAGAAAACCGACATTCAAACGGTCACTTGTTTTAGTGTTTAGATGCGTTCGGGATCTCACGGAGGCCATTTTCGGGTCAAATGTTTAAAGGGAAATCTTTTGTTGGAGGGGTTGGATTGATTCGCCCTGGTGGTTCTGCACATGCACCATGATAGTTTCCCATTCTACGGATGAGCACCTATTAGCATGCGTAAACTGAGAAAAAAATGTTAAAAACGCCGACGCTCCCACGCGTCAGTAGTGTAGACAGCGGGGAGCGCTGCAACTGCACGGTAAAGCGGGATAAGGGAGGTAAGTGTGATCGCGATTATCCAGATCAAATATAATCCGGTCAGAACCGGAGCAGTTTAACCCGCTCTCAGCACGCCGTCTGACTGCACCCCAAGACTAACAAAATTTGGGGCAGGGTAAGAGCTTTCATGAGTCACTGCTCACTTCAGTGACTCACAAAACTTAATACCCTGCCACACATTTTATTAGTTTTTAATTTGCTCCTGGACTCTTGCTCTTTTCTTCTGCTACTGACGGCTACCCATCTCGATCCATCTACTGGATATGTGCAAGCCCTTTCCTGTGGCTAGAAGTGGCTCTGGGTATTCTTACCCTTCTCTGTTACTGAAGTGGCTAAGGGTGGGAACGATCTGTTACATCTCAGCCAACCCTAAGCTGTCTGTCTCGTCAATGGGAACAACAATGTTGAATGAACAGAGGTTTCTGGAACAGAACATTTTCATTTCTAAATCAGTTGATCTTGGCAGAGAAGACCTAAAGGGTGTTTCAGAGCCTTCAAGCAGACTAGGGCCAGTGTTGCAACGGGTGTTGCTGAGCTCTGGAGTGGACGCCTTTAACGGCAGCCCTGACTGTCCTCATAATGCTCCCGACAACCCTGTAAGCTTGGTCAGTGAGGAGGAGGAGGAAATTGGATTTATTTCCCGCCTTTCACTACCCAAGGGAGTCTCAGAGCAGCTTACAAACTCCCTTCCCCTCCCCACAACAGACACCCTGTTGTCACAAAACACTGGATAGCTCCCAACCCCCTGCTGGCATTCTGGCTTCATAATTCTTTTAAAATAAGTAATTATAATCCCCCTTTTAAAACCCTTTGTATTTATGTGGTTTGTCGAAGTCAACTTACCTTACGGGGAAGACAAAGAGCCTGGGGCCTTGGCTTTCTGGCTCTTCTTGGGCTTCTTACAGCGCCCCTAGTCTAAGAGCCACAGGCAAAGAGCCCTTTAGCTCGCCCTTCGGCTCATGCCAGAGGCTCGAAGGTAGTCTCTCCTTCTTTGGTAGTTTTCAGACAGAGGCTAGATGGCTACCTGACAGCAATGCTGATTGTGTGAACTTGGGCAGATCATGAGAGGGAGGGCAGGAAGGGTTGCCTCAGTGCTTAGTTCTCGTGGCCCTTTCTTACACGCCCAAGGAAATGCTGATCGCCACTTTGGGGTCAGGAAGCCATTTTTCTTCAGGCCAGTTTGGCTGGAGATCCTGGAGGGTTTTGCCATCTTCTGGGCATGGGGCAGGGATCACTGGGTGTGTGTATTGGGGAAATATTTAGGAATTTCCTGCATTGTACAGGGGGTTGAACTAGATGACCCTGGAGGTCCCTTCCAACTCTATGATTCTGTGGCTAGGCTGGCATTTTTTTATCTGTACCAGGTTAGTCTACTGGCTCCCTTCCCATCCCGACATAGCACAGTAATCCATGCAACTGTCACCTCCAGATTAGACTACTGTAACTCACTCTGTGCAGGGCTACCCAGAAACGTCAACTGGTCCAGAATGTGGTGGCATGTGTTCTCACAGGAACCTCATTTACAGCCCATATCCAACTGGTGCTCCGCAACTGCACTGGCTCCAGGTCAAATACCAGATCAGGTTCAGGGTTTTGGTACTAACCTTTAAGGCCCTAAACAGTCTGGGACCAATGTATCTGTGGGATCGCTTCTCCTGGTAGGTCCCCCAAAGAGCATTATGCTCAATGAATGGCAACCTACTAGTGATCCCCTGACTGAAAAGTATCTGGTTGTCCTCAACTAGAATCTGGGCCCCGCAAGACCTGACGCAATTCCACAGGGCCTGTAAGACTGAGATGTACCACCAGGCTTACAGGTAAGGGACAATGATGGTTTCCATTGAGACTGGCCTCCCTTCACTTCCCCCTCCCACTCCTCCTTCCCTTATCCATTGTTCCTTATGTATTTAATTTGCAGGATATTACTCCCCTCTGGATACGGGACACTCTGCTGTCCTTCCTTTATGATTGTTAGTAGTATTGTTAAGAGTTGTTTTAAGTCTAAATTATTATGTTGTTTTCATTGTTTGTTACCATGTTACTATTGTTGTTATCTACCCTGAGCCCTGTTATATAGGGTACTGCAAGTTATAAACTGAATGAATGAATGAAATAAATGACGGCCTCGGGGGGGGGGGCAGTGCAACCAATATATCAACAACAATTTAACAGCAAAAAAAAAAAGAGGTTTTGTTTCTAACTTGGGGGGTGAAAGAATTCTCTTCTGGTTTCTGACGCAGTCCATTATCTTTAGCCTTTTTCCTTACCTCACTGTAATCCGGGCGAGTGGGCACAGCTTCCCCCACCGCTGTAGCGTCCTCTGCGGTCGTTCTGGCAGGCGTTGGGCCTGGAACACCTGTGCTGGGAATCAGGGTGCCCCCCTTGCTTCTCCGTAATGCAGGACTCCTAAAGGCCAGAGGACTGGAAATGTTGCAAGCGGCTCCTTTCCAGCAAGATCTTTATCAAGCTGTGGCCTGCCGCTCTAGGGGCAGAGTGCCTGCTGTTTTGGCCTGGCCGTTCATTAGAGGAAACCTGAGTGTCCAGACCTCTTCCAGCGTTGTTCTCTTCCCTGCTGCAGTGAACATGGGTGATAACTGGATTACATACACCCTTAGGGCAAGAGATGGATGTGATGACAGTTTCAGAGAGGAGACGAGGCTGCTCCCAATTCCAGGTTTATCCGGCCTGTGGCTAGGAAGCAGGTGCCTGCCAACGGATGTATACAAGCAAGCAGCCAGAAGACAGACATGGATCTTTAGGGGGGGCCGTGGTCACAAAGGAGTCTGAGATTCACAGAGGTCTGGACCAGTGTTCCCTCTGAGCTGAGTCAGTGTGAGCTAGCTCACAGTTCTTTAGCCTCCGGCTTACACATTTTTGTCTCGGCTCAGGAAGGATGGCTCCAGAGCAGACTAATTTATGCAGCAGCCAAATCGCTCGCTCACAACTTTCATGCCAGTAGCTCACAAAGAAGAAGTTTTGCCCAAAGACTCCACAGCTTAGAGGGAGCATTGGTCTGGAGCTGTGCCAGAATCCTGTCTCTGTCAGAGGTTAGTCTTTTAAGTTGCTTGATTTCCTTTACGCGTATTCAGACTTCAAGACAGCATAAACTATGGGAAAAGTGGGGTTTTAGAGAGGTTTATCAACCACAAACCAACAACCAGCCCTAACCGGTGTGGTGTGGTCGTTAAAGAGGTGGACTAGGATCAGGGAGCCCCGGGTTCGAATTTCCACTCTGCCATGAAAGCCTGCTGGGTGACCTTGGGCCAGTCACGCACTTTCGGGCAGCCTAACCTACCTCACAGTGTTCTTGTGAGGATAAAACAGAGAACAGGAGAACAATGGAAGCCACTTTGGGTCCCCATGGAGAAGAAAGGTGGGATATAAATAAAGTATGGAAATAAAATAAGTAACAGAACTGAAAGAGGAAACAAAACAGCTTCAGAATTTTGCTAGCAGCTTCCTTTCCAGACTTCCATGAAGTGTATTCAAAACAGTAAGACACAGGGAGAGGAAAACAAACCTGACCCAAAAGCTGGAATCAAGAACCAAAACGGTGAGAAGAAAGTCAAATGAAGGGCCATTATTAAAAGCCTAGTTAAAACTTATAATATATAAAAATACAAGTATTTATTAGAAAGACAGTTAAAAACATACATAAGGGCCCAATGAAATCCTCGTAAAACTATAGCCTAAACCCAAGGGCCAAGACACATGACCTGACGCGTCTCTGCCCGATTGGGGCCTTCTTCAGAGGTCAAACAATATTGAGGTACACATAACTTAAATACATATTGCAATAAGGTAACCAATAAGTGAATAATGGACCAGGAAGAGGAAGGTTAAGCAGCAAAATCTAAAGACACATGACAAAGATGTTTGTGAGGCCTCAAAAGGTGAAAGTCATGTGTCTGGAGCCAAATGCACAGTTGCTGAATTAGAACATCTTCCAGTTAAGGTCCAAAAAACACCTGTGCTTGAGGACACTCTAGCTCTGACTTTGATAGCCACACAGGTCTTATCTTATTGGTTACCTTATTGCAATTCCAGGGACCTGTGTTCCCTCTAAGCTGAGTTAGTGTGAGCTAGCTCACAGTTTTTTAGCCTCCGGCTCTCACATTTTTTGTTTTAGCTCAGGAAGGATGGCTCCAGAGCAACCTAATCTTATGTAGTAGCCAAATCGCTCACTCACGACTTCAATGCCAGTAGCACAGAAAGTAGAATTTTTGCTCACAGGACTCCACAGCTTAGAGGGAGCATTGCCAGGGACTCCCCATGGTGGCCGGGGGGTGGGGGGGACACACACACCTGGCAACCCTAGTTTGACTCCAGCACCTGGGATTCTGTTCAGCACGGGAACAAAGCCTGGGAACATATGAGTCACCCACCTGCACAATACTGAATCAACACTGCTGTTCTGCGCCTTATATTGATGGTGGCGATTAGTTCCTAGCATGAAAAGTGCTTTTCTGTAATAGCAGCTAGCAGGTAACATTATTCCTGTTAATATAAGTCTGTACTTGGAGACCAAAAGAGGCCTTATAATTTTCCCGAACGGGTACCTTCTTCCAGTGATTCAGAAAATGTTTATTATGGGTTGATATCTATAATAGGCGCCAGGGTGAATCTTAGAGGTAGCACTGCAAAAGAAACAGCTGACTTCCGATCTGCCTTACCTTTTCTGGCCTTGCGAAAGACGTGGAGAATGAGGAGAGGGTTCCTTGTTTTCAGTATCTGCTAAGGTAGCTAAAACAAAACTGGCTTCGACCATCATGTCCTCAATGCTGAAAGCAACAGGCCTTTAAAGTAAAAGCACAGGTTGAGTATCTGCCTCATACTTCTGACTAGTAAGGATAATTTAAATAACCCTTTATGCAGAGGGGAAAATTAGATTCTCACTCTGCTCTCTACTGATGGGGGGGAAGCTACTAAAATATTACTTTCCTTACTATTATAGCATTACCTGATGCACTCAGACATATAACATTTCCAGAAATATTGAAGCCAGACAGGGGGGTGGTGTTTTTTATGGTGGGGAAAAATTAAAATATGGGGAAAATTGAAACATATGCAGTCTTTGCTATCAAGCCTAGACTTATTTTACTGATTTAATAACATAGAATGCATCATTTATAACTAAGCACAGAAAATTAGCACAGAAAATAAAAATGGAGAAGCTTTATACAGTCAGTAAAAACAAGACCTGGAGTTGACTGTGGCTCAGATCCTGAGCTACTCATTGCAAAGTTCAGGCTTAAACTGAAGAAAGTTGGGAAAACCACTAGGCCATTCAGGTATGACCTGGATCACATCCCTTATGAATGTAGAAGAAGAAGAGATTGGATTTACACCCCGCCCTTCACTCAGAGTCTCAGAGTGGCTGACAAACTCCTTTCCCTCCCCCTCCCCACAACAGACACCCTGTGAGGTAGGTGGGGCTGACAGAACTATGGCATGCCCAAGGTCATCCAGCAGGTGCAAGTGGAGGAGTGGGGAATCAAACTTGGTTGTCCCAGATGAGAGTCCGTGCACTTAACCACTACACCAAACTGGCTGGTTGGAACACTTTCCCTATGAAGAAAAGTTAAAGCGCTTGGGGCTCTTTAGCTTGGAGAAACAACAGTGAACTCTTTAATGTATCATCATTAAACAAATAAGAAAATAATTGTTACCAAAATGTACATTAAAAATTTTGAATATGTTATCTATGTCTACAGTATACACAGAAATTATCATTATGTAATGCTCTGGACTGTCTTAAATAAAAAATTCCACCGTACGACCAGGGATCATTTCCTGCAGGAGCGGAGCTCCGGCAGTAAAGAGTCCAGGGGGCGGACACATGCAACAAGCCCCACCCCCTGCTCCCAGCAGCCCTCAGCCACAGCAAGAAGCAGCCAGGTAAGTTGCAGAGCTCCCCCCAGCCCCCCGGTCCAAAACAGTCCAGTGGCACCTTTAAGACCAAGTTTTGTTCAGGTACAAGCTCTCCCTCCTCTGCAAGGACAGATCTGCACGTTCCCCCCCCCCCCCAATAGCTAGCAATCCAAAACAGTCCAGTGGAGCCTGAGCGGTGGGTGTTGCCTTCTGACACACTTCCGGTGATGTCAGAGGGTGTGGCATATGCAAGTTAGTTATGCTAATGCGCTCCTGCACTTCTTTTTCTATGACATGACCCCTGCGTACAACATATTTTGAGTAAGACCTTGTCTTTCTTTTTACTCATCCCAAAAGGAAAAAAATTAAGAGTTTTTTTCAGTGCTCCACAACATTTCCAAATTTTCCCATTGAAAAAATGAGAAAGTCCTCAGTCTTTTTCATGCTATACATTTGGAATGAGTGAAATGCTTGTCAAGACAAGACTTTTTTCTCACTCAAAAAGGAAAATATTTCATTGGAGAATTTTTCAGTGCTCCTCAAATTTTCTAAGTTTTTCTGTTGGAAATACTGGGGGGGGATTACTTGGAGAAACTCCCCCCCCTTTTTCCTGGACCTTCATATTTCTAGATGCAGTTCATAAAAGTACTACAAAATTAAACAATGGGCCTAAGCACCTTTACAAGTGTGTAGGACTGTGCACTGTGTATGATTAATTCACACATTATTATGTCTGCAAATGAAAACTGTATTTGTGCAGGAAATTGCTGTGTCGCAAAGCGGCACTTAGAAACACCGCTCTTTCCAGGAAGTGAGTCCACTGTTCGTTTAAGCTATCTCAATTAATAGTTTAGCCATTCAAACAAACAAAAACATCAACTCCTATAATCGACCTACTTTCCAGAAACATCAAGGTGTACAGTGACTGAAGCGCTGAGGATGTCTGCAAAAGCCAACAGTCCCTAAACACAAGTGAAAGATGTGAATTAACCTCAAGCATTGTACATTAATGAGCATTACAGACTGGATTTAAGACTTGCTGTTACTTTGTCAGGCAGGGAGGACAATGGCCTATTATTTATTACCCTGCTTGTTGGCTTCTGGGAGGTTTCGCCAGGGGCAGACTGGGTATTTCAGTTACAGAGAGTTCTTGGAGGGCCACGAGCAAGCAGAGCCAAGGCCTAGTAGCTCTGCCAGCACTGCTGGAGCCCCTCTACTCTGACCTGGGCAGTGAGTTGGCATCACTACAGGAAGAGGCAGCCAGAGAGCCAACAGACATTGCTGGCTCGGTCTGTGCGAGTGGCCCCTGGAACTCTGACAGCCTGGCTCATCCCTGGACTATTTTAACTCCCTGTCAGCCAACGAGTATCTGGTTGGTCCATAGATGGAACCAGAACGCTGGAGTTTGTTCCAGGAGGGCTTGTCATAGGTTCACCTTTCCCAGATGTCCATATTTTATAACATTTTCTTCCCCTGCCCCAATACCTTTCAAACAGTTTCAATGCTAAAGTCCTACTTCCTGAATAAGGTCTTAGCAGTTGATCATGGAAAAGCATAGTTATGCAGTCTTGAAGCATACTGAAGATTAAGCAAATACAATCAGTATTGTTACCTTTAGCTCTTTAAGGCAAAATGTGACCTCAGAGTCTACTCCAACTTGAAAATATTCAAATTCTTCTGGCTCAAGGTGTATCTCAGTACGCATTGCCTTTGTGAAATCTGTTCAGATTCAGGACAACATGAAATGAAAGCAATAAAAGTCCTGAACACTTTAGTGAGAATTGTTATAAATGCTTTCCAAATGGAATATTCATATGTAAAACAGGTGTGGTTTACATGTTAATTAAAAATAGAGCATGTATGGTAGGGTGTCAGCCTGCAACCACATGTACAGGAGTTACGTGTGAATTTGGACATACATCCAGTCTTGTCATATGATCTATTCCCACTATCCATCTGCCTAAAAAAATGGATGGAAGGATTCTGGGGATTCAGAACTGTGTGTGTGTTTGGGTATATAGTATATGCATAGGACATTCACACATTATAGCATCCCCATACTCAACAAACATGTGGATCATCCTCCATATATGTTCCATATATAACCCAGTTTGGTGTAGTGGCTAAGTGCGCAGACTCTAATCTGGGAGAACCGGGTCTGATTCCCCACTCCTCCACTTGCACCTGGCTGGATGACCTTGGGCAAGCCATAGTTCTGATAAGAGCTGTTCTTGAAGAAGAGCAGTTTCTGTCAGAGCTCTCTCAGCCCCACCCACCTCACAGTGTGGTGGGAAGGGGAAGGGAAAGGAGTTTGTAAGCCGCTCTGATACTCCTTCGGGTAGTGGGCGGGGTATAAATCCAATCTCCTCTTCTTCTTATATGGAATATGTTCCATATTTTGTGTGTGTGTGTATTACAGCTATCACTGGCTCTGGCACAAAATCAAATGTACAGAAATACAACATGGGATATTCACCATCAAGGCAAATGTTCTAACATAGATCCTTTCAACAATTAAGGTAAGTAACAGATTATCAGCACTATCAGAGAAGCGCTTCTTTAGTTCTTTCCAATAGTGACTCAAGTCAGGTTCCAACGTTATTCTCTCCAATTCCATTTTATCCTCGTAACAACAATCCTGGGAGGTAGGTTAGTGTTAGAGAGAGTGACTGACCCAAGGTCACTCAAAGAGCTTCAATGGCACATGGATTTTCCAAATCCTAGTCTGCTGTGCTAACCACTACACCACACTGGCTCACTTAACAAGTACTGGATTTTGAAAAGGTTCTCTCTTTCCCCATTGAATGCATTTTGTTACATCAAAACCTTTCTTGACTGAAACCAGTAGTAAACAATAGAACTCTAGTGTAATAATCTCGTGGTTATACTTTAAAAAATATATATCTAATTTCTCTGTGCCATGTATGTTTACTCCAGGAAAGGCAGAAGGGGGAAACAGTGGTGGAGAGCCCCGTTTCCCCAGCCTCCCTGGAGCCGTCTGGCTATTGTTTGCCCCTGAAATGACGGCTCACAGGCTCGCGCTGGGTAGCTGCCACCACCTGTCTCTTGAAAAGCTGAGGCAGAGCCTGACTGACCCACTTCTGCCTCTCTCTGTAACACACTCACACAAGCACACACCTCATCTAACCAAACACATAGCCTGGCTCACTTGAGAGCCGGCCTGCATCTAACCGAGTCCTTTTGCACCCAAGTTCTGGGGACAACACAGGCTCTTTTAAAACAAAAAGTTTTAACTTTATTTTGGAAAAGCAGAGTAAGAAGGGAACAGTGTGTGTAGTTTCTTGCACATAGAGAAAGATTTCAGACATACGGGAGCAGGCAAAAGAGAGCTAAAATCATACAGAAAGCTAACATAGCGTGACTAAACTGGTACCCGAACTGCTTGGCTTACAGTTCACAGATCCTGAGCCATGTCTACCTGTCATGGACTCTTCCTCCATTCTTGGCTCCGGGGGAAGGCAAGAAGAACTCCTCCTCCAGGCATTTATCGATGTTGCTATACTCACACCCTTGTGCAGGAGTAGGTGCTGTTCTCCTGCTCTGCCTGGTGCTAAGTCAGCCAGTTGTTTCTGTTTGGAAGAGAAACCCTGTCCCTCTCTGTGGGGCTTTGTGAATCACTGGCCTGTTCCTGTTCTTACCAGAGAGGCTGCCTGAAGGCATAGCTTAATTAGAGACAGGAAAATCATGCATGGGACGCCTGACACTCTTGTCATCTAACAGTTCTTGTCAAAAAATAGTACTCCAACGCAGACTCCAAAGCATTTCCTTGCCTGAAATATTCTTCTTACTCTCACTTGATGCCACCGCTAAAAAAATCTTTAAAACACACAACATGCAAGACCCTTTGATACAGCACGGTGTTCTCCTGAATACAGAATGCTCTTATGGATTACTTTTCTGAATTTGTCAGAGCGATAAAGAGTTAAATTCTTACCCATTTCATCCTCAACGTAAGTCTTGAAACAAGCTTTCAGTGGCGTTACAGATAAAGTTACTTCATCTTGATAAGTTGGGAAATGAATCAATATGTCAGACAACTGTCTGAGAAATTTGAGAGAATGACAGCATTTGAGACTATGAATTGCTCTCTATGGTTCATGTTTTATATGAATAACAAAAATTGGCAGGTATGTTCAATATAGCCCCCAAAGGAAAGATAACAGCCTGTGAATTACCTCCATCTAGCCTTATTATTTTCTACTGAATCTTTAATTATTCAGATTAGAGTATCACAGCAGTATCTGAGGTACAAAGGTTAGATGATGGTTCCCAATTCCCTGGCTGTTCGTCATATGCTCCCAGTCCTGCCCATAAAAGAGCAGGGCTTGAAGTGAATGAGGGGCAGCCAAATCATAAGATCCTGTTTTGAAGCATCCTGTTTCCCTTCTCTAGCCATTCTGTCTTCTCCACCAGGTAGAGGTGGGAGGGTAGAGCTGGTAAAATAGGTCTGTCCCCTCCAATTTCTGCCGGTAGAGACAGAAATGGAGGTCCTGAGTTACAGTCCTCCCACGTGGCTAACATGAAGGACCTTTTCTTTTCCAATTCCTGTCTTACTTTATAGAAGAACACTGGGGGATGAATTGAATTTTCATTTGCTGGAGACCCTGTGAGATGGGAATTTTCCACCTCCAGCTCTTATCTGCATTTGTCGGAACTAGTCGTTTGGAACGTGAATTAAGCAAGCCTTGATACACAACTGAAATTTATTTAGATGCATTTATTTAGAGGATTTATACCATCCATCTTCCAAATCTGCTTCAGGGGGATTGTTCAGAAATCTGATAATTTGTGAGCAAAAACTATGCGACTTGATAATATGATCTTCATTTTATTACCTTGAATGTACCTTCAGTACATTGGGGCACAGATGTTTGGCAAACACAGCCTGCAAAGGTTCGCATTCTTGAAAAGATAAGTTATGAGTTTTCACAATACCTGAAGAGAGAAGAGATTGACTGCGAATGGCATAGGTTTGCATGCAACACTGATCAAATATTAAGTAATCTCTTCATCCTATGACAGAAATATGAAACTGAGTATTTAGTTTTATGTTGTGTGTGTGCAGGTTAAAAACTGACTACCTGGCTGTGTTACAATCCACAGATGAGCTGTGGTGATAGCACTGTTTGCTAATTCAGCACACACACACACACACACCCCAGTGTGATTATGGAAGAAGCCATCCGAAAATGCTACTACCACAACTTGGATTCACAGTGCAACCCTCAAAAAGCAGGACCTGAGGACAATGCTTGTGGAAATGGCTTTCCATAATGGGTATCTCAGCATGGCAAGTTGTTCTTAAGCAGTGTCTTGCAATTTTTTAAAACTCCTATGCCTAGGCTATGACTGATCTCCCAAATTAAAAAGGGTAGCAAACACTCTGATTTGCAAGACAGACGCCCACATACCAGTGGCTTTCTACACAGAAGTTGCCACTGTGGGAAGCAACTTACATGGCCTTTATAAAGCAACCATTTCATATCCATTAGCCCTTAGTTACTGCTATGTCAAATACCTATTAAACCAGCTTTTTAAAATAAAGGTGGCCTCTAGTGCTCTCTGGTGGACACAAAGAGCTTGACAGCTTTTAAATAAAAGAGCTCAGCTCTTAAGTTCTTCTTGTTTCATTATATGTCGCAGGGCTCTTTTTGTAGAAAAAGCCCAGCAGGAACTCATTAGCATAATAGGCCACACCCAACAGCAGAAACTCATTAGCCTATTAGGGCACACCCCTGACAGCACAGCTCGTTAGCACATTAGGCGCACCCCCATGTTACCAGAAGTGTGGTCATCCAGCCACACCCACCTTTGCTTCTTATTGTTTACCTTGTTTGTTGTCCAAACCAGGGCTTTTTTTGTAGCAGGAACTCCTTTGCATGTTAGGCCACACACCCCTAATGTAGCCAATCCTAATGAGTTTCTGCTGTTGGGTGTGGCCTGTTATGCTAATAAGTTCCTGCTGGGCGTGGCCAACTCCGGAGCCAGCCAGAACTCTGTTCCTGTGCGTTCCTGCCCAAAAATAGCCCTGTGTGCATCACCATTTCACTAGACATTTCTTCTTTTCTTAATACAATGTGTAAAGGCATTAATTATATTAATGTTCTTTGTTTCAAGTGTAGATGTTTATTATACATTTAATATTACTGTCATCATCATCATCTATAGCCCACCTTGCTCACTGAGATTCAAGGCGGATTACAAAATACTAAAAGCAATTCAGCCAGAGAGCAAAGACCTCCCACAAACAATGTAGCAGGACTAGGACCACAAAGGCAACAAAACGTCAGAGATGTTGAAAGAACACTTTTTTTGCAGCTGCAGTAGCTTGCATCTCCAACAACAAAGTTGGGTCTGTTAACTGAGTCAGTGAGGGTCAGCTGGACCCCATCAGAACTTGGGGGAAGCCTCGTGTCCTTTGGGACTTCTGCCTTCCCAGCCTACACTGAGTCCCTCTTGCCAGGATTGCGTTTCAACTCGTTCACCCCCAGCCATTCACACACCACAGTCAGGCACTGGTTCAGAACCTCTACAGCATCACCAGGCAATCTGGATAAAGAAATACAGCACTGGGTGTCATCAGCATATTTAAAGTGCTAATGGACTCAAATTTTATTTTGTGGAATGTATCTAAAATAGCAAAATCGTAATTTCTTGTTTTAAAAAACTCAGCCATTTGGAAGTCTTTCTGAATAAGACACCGCCCTGTCCCCACACACGCACATCGTGTCAGAAGGTGCTTTGGAAAGTCCACTGAGTTTAAGAAACACGTCTAAACACATCAGGGGGAATATTGTGTGGTTCTTAGAGCCTAAAGTTTTACCTGTAACCCCTTAAGGCCATAAAAGCTTCACAAGATTGTTATTACTATTGACCTACCGTGTTTGCAGAAAAGTTGAAAAACAACATGGCAGTCTTTGAAGTTTGTGTAAATGTTGCATTTATCTACATTCTTTTCTAGACTATTTGAGTACCTAAATATAGGTAGGACTGCCTGAAAGAAAAAAATATTATTAATATTGAGAGATTTCCCTAAATGCAAAACCTAGTCCTCAAGAAGACAACATTAAAGATGATGACAAGCTTGGATACTAGAATCTGCAGAATAAACATTCAGTTCTTGCAAATAAAAAGCATATTATGAAACACATAGGATCTGTGTGTCCTATGAGTGTGGACTCTACTGTATATAGCTCACTGTTGCTTTCGATATTGTGTACTAGTATTGTTTGACAATGAAATATGTTTATCAAAAGAACTAGCAGCTACAGCAAAAACAAATTCTTAATTGTTTTGTGTGGTGCACAAAAAAACACTATCCATAGATCAAACACATAAGTATGGTTGATTGGTGCATTTTGTGTTAAATGTATCTGTCAAACAAATTTTAGACAGATACAGTATACAACTTAAACACCATAACTGGAACAGGGTTTTTATAATATAAAATTGTATACATCTACTAAGACATACCTTTATTGTTAATTTACACCTGAGTCGTATACTGTTTTCATTTAGACACTGTTCAGTTGAGTTTCTCCAGGAATAGTGTTGAAAGAACATAGATGAAAAGAAGACACAGGCATATGCTGATCGAGAAGAGTTTACTGACCTAAGAAATAGCTGTGAATAGAATTAAGTATTTTATCAGCTTGTAATCACAGGCAACCAACAAAGATAGCATGTTGTAATATCTGGAAATTCCCCTATTGCTTCATCATCCTTCCTATATAGGACACATTACATATGAAAGAGAGAAATGTAGTTTGTTTTTAGCTGTCCAGACATAAACAAATTATATATGTGTACGAGTATTAACTGATTTACAGTAGAATCCTATGCAGAGTGACCCCAGTTTAAGCCCATTGCAATCAATAGGTTTAGCCTGGAGTAACTCTGCACAGGACTGCATCGCTAATCCATTGGTAATGGATTAAAACTGGAATCCCAGATTAAAATTTGCCAGTTGCTTTGTGAAGCTGAAACTGAAGGCACAGTGCCGTACAGGATACAAGTTTGCACCAGTTCCCTTTTGCCTGTGCCGGATCTGATGAATCATGAATGTAAATCATTGCTTTCCTTTCCAGCTTGTATCTAAAGCAAACAAATATTTTGCATCTTTAAACCCTTCTAACTCTATCATCGTGGCTGAGGACAACGACGTGACTGGCACTAAAATCTGGCACTCCCCCCCCCCCCCACAGGCCGCCTGTGGAAATTAAAATCTCTCCTCCGCCAACTTGGGAAGTGTATTATTTGCTGATACCTTATAGGTATTTTAACATTGGTTTTAACCTGAATTATTTATTGTACTCCCTCTGTTGTAAACTGCCCTGAGCCCTGCTTGCAGGGAAGGGCAGCCTAATAAATATAATTTAATTAATTAATAAATAAAATATTCCAATATCCCAAAAGGCATCAAAAAGTAAGCATTAAAGATTTAGTTTTCTAATAAAAGGGTGGGGACTTTAATTTGTTTACAAAACAGAACCCAGAGATCTTTGGATCCAATATCCTGTGTTCTCACAAGCAATACTCCCTCTAAGCCGTGGAGTCTTGTGAGCAAAAATTGTACTTTGTGAGCTACTGGCATTAAAGTTGTGAGCAAGCAATTTGGCTACTGCATAAATTAGTTTGCTCTGGAGCCATCCTTCCTGAGTCAAAACAAAAATGTGAGCCGAAGGCTAAAAAACTGTGAGCTAGCTCACACTAACTCAGCTTAGAGGGAAGTATCCCCATTAGCACAATTCTGTTCAAAGCTGCAAAATTCTCCCCCCACCCAGGGGTCATTTCGTAGAAAAAGAGCTAGGGGAACTCATTAGCATAACTCATTAGCATATGCCACACCCCCTGATATCAGGGGCCGGCGGTGGACCTGCAAGGCCAGCGGGAGTGCGAGGAAGCCCCGCCCAGGCCCTCCCTGGCCCCAGGCAGGCAGGGGTGGGGAGAGGCTGGGAGGAAGCAACTTACCCTCCCTCTTCTCCTGCCTCCTCCTGGCTGAATGAGGGCTGGAAGCGGGGCGGCCGGAAGCAGGGGGCGGGGCTTCGCCATATGCCCCGCCCCCTGCACCTCACCCGGGGAACTGCGTTCCCCCGCGTTCCCCCCCGGAATGACCTCTGCCCCAACCAATTATTTGTATTCCTAACCTCAAAATCTACTTACTCCTTTTTCAATAGGATCAAACCAGAATTCATCACTGATTCGTGCTAAGGCATATATGGCCCTTCCAAATACTAGAGAAGAAAAACAGTATGGTAACAGTCCAGTTTGTTGTATAACAGACACTGTGTACTGTATTAATTAAAAGAGAAACTCCAGACTTTTCCAGCATTCAGAATTTTAAAAAGAAGTCAAGGCAAGGATTTGAATCTGACCTATACTGAACTCCAGGGTTAATGTGATATATTTATGTTTCACACATTTTGTTAACATACTATGTCGCCTTAAACTTTTATGTTATATAGCAGGGGTCCCCAAACTCTTTGAGCCTGAGGGCACATTTCGAATTTTGATGTGGCAGGGTGGGCCCAGCAACAAAATGTCTGCTGCAGTTTAACTTCAGTAACACAGTGCAGATCCTTGTTTGGTGTAGCCAGTTTGGAGTAGTGGTTAGGTGCGCGGACTCTAATCTGGGAGGAGCAGGTTTGATTCCCCACTCCTCCACTCGCACCTGCTGGATGACCTTGGACAAGCCATAATTCTGTCAGAGTTGTTCTCGAAAAAGAGCAGTTTCTGTCACAGCTCTCTCAGCCTCACCTACCTCACAGGCAATGTTCCCTCTAAGCGGTGGAGTCCTGTGAGCAAAAATTCTACTTGGTGAGCTACTGGCATTAAAGTTATGAGGGAGCGATTTGGCTGCTGCATAAATCAGTTTGCTCTGGAGCCCTCCTTCCTGAGCTGAGACAAAACTGTGTGAGCCGGAGGCTAAGAAACTGTGAGCTAGCTCACACTAACTCAGCTTAGAGGGAATACTGCTCACAGGGTGTCTGTTGTAGGGAGGGGAAGGGAAAGGCGTTTGTAAGCCACTCTGAGACTCCTTTGGGTAGTGAAGGGCGGGGTATAAATCCAATCTCTTCTTCTCTCTTGTGATGTGGCAGCAGCCGTTGCGAAAACATTTTTTAAAATCCGCACAACCAATCAAACCTTCAACAGTCAATCAGAAGCCTTGCTGGGCAAAAGCTCTACCTGACACTGGCTGTTTCCTAAAAGAACACTTGGGAGGCACCAGAAAAGGTGTCCGTGGGCACCACGTTGGGGACCCTTGGGTTATATAGGCAGACGGAGGCTAAATGAAGAACTCAGGGTCACCCAGTGAAATTGGCTGGCAGCAGATCCAGGGAAAAGGAAGCAGGTTTTCATGCAATCATCACCTTATGGGATCCATTGCCAGGAGACTAATTAACTTAAGGAATGGACTGCCTGAAGACGTGGCAACTAGCATTTCCCCCCACCACCAGTGCTGCATGCGAGCTGCGGTGACTCAAGGGGTTAAGACGCTGAACTACAGGCTGTGGAAGGCCGGTAGTCCAGCAGTTCGAGACCTGAGTGTGCCGCATGACGGAGTGAGCTCCCGTCTCTGGTCCCAGCTCCTGCCAACCTAGCAGTTCGAAAGCAAGAAATTGCAAGTAGATAAATAGGGACCGCTTCGGTGGGAAGGTCACAGCGTTCCGTGCGCCTTGGGTGTTTAGTCATGCCGGAAACGTCTTCGGACAGCGCTGGCTCTTCGGCTTGGAAACGGAGATGAGCACCGCAACCCTAGAGTCGGACTCGACTGGCTTTCGAGCGAGGGAGACCTTTACCATTTTATAATGTCGTATATTAACACAGTGCAGTCCTCGAATCGATACGCATTGTCGATTATGGACGGGGGGGGGCTCCCCCCGCTCGACGTCTTGCTTCTTCTTGAGCGGGGTCTGTGGGGGGGGGGGGTTAAATGGGGCCCCCATCCCGCGCTTGCGCGGCTTCCCGCCCGCCCTGGGCGCTACCTCGCACGAGAGGCCCCCCCATGCCACACTTCATGACGAGGCTAGCCGAGGGCGAGACGCCGCGTAAAGGAGCGGGCGGAAAGGCGCCTCCGCCCAGCAAAGTGCAAGACTGAGCCTGAGGGGAATTTGGCTGAGGAGAACAAGGGGCGGGGCGGACAGAGAGATCGGAAACCGCGCGCCGCATGCTACATTTCCGGCTTCCATGCGAGCTCCGCCTACTGCGGGGCTGGATCGTTCAGCTCTTTGCTACAGTTTGGGGGGGGGGGGGTTTGCCGTGTTGGTCTGAAGCAACAGAACCCAGTTGGAGTCCAGTGGGCACCAGTGTTCCCTCTAAGCCGAGTGAGTGAGCTGGCTCACAGTTCTTTTAGCCTCCGGCTCACACGTTTTTGACTTCGCTCAGGAAGGAGGGCTCCAGAGCAAACCTTATGTTATGCAGCAGCCAAATCGCTCGCTTAAGGCCAGTAGCTCACAAAGTAGGATTTTTGCTCACAAGACTCCACAGCTTAGAGGGAGCATTGCAGCCAGTGTTCCCTCTAAGCTGAGTGAGTGTGAGCTAGCTCACAGTTTTTTAGCCTCCAGCTCACACGTTTTTGTCCGCTCAGGAAGGAGGGCTCCAGAGCAAACTAATTTGTGCAGTGGCCAAATCGCTCGCTCGCAACTGTAATGCCAGACGCTCACAAAGTAGGATTTTTGCTCACAAGCTTAGAGGGAGTATTGGTGGGCACCTTTGAGACCAAAAAAGTTGAATTTTGGGCATAAACTTTCCTGTGCACGTACACTGCTTCAGATACAGTCTGTTTCAAGTACAAACGTTAAAAACAGTACGATAATTTAGCGACAAAAATAAAAGAACACTCTTTGCTTTCCGCGCGCGGTCGATTGGGAACCTGCAATGCGTAGCGGTCAGCACGCCATCTCTTGGCGCGCAAGCCCCTCAAAGTCCCCGGATGTCAGCCCCGTCGGCGTGCTTTGCTGGAAGGACAGAAAAGCTCTCGGAGTTCTAGCGGCCCGATTTTCCCGCCCTCCACGCTGATTGGGAGGAAATAACCCCGCCTCCTCGGGTCTGATTGACGCAAGCCTCCGCCTCCGCACCGCGCTCGGGATCATTTTTGACCCCTCTCCGGCTTTCGTAGGTCGCATTTCCGGAGTGTGGGTTCGGCAGTCCGGAAGTGGCTGAGAGAAGGAACTGAAGTGGAGGCACGGCAGGGAGGCCAAGATGGTGAGCGGGGGTGGGAGCGGGACGATGGAAGAAGATCCGATAGTCAGTGCGACGGGGCTTGACGTCTTACCCCCGAGGTTTTGCACGCCTTGAGTTCGAATCCTACCCTTCCCGAGCTTTGCTCTGCAGGGTGGTTGAATCGAGCTTGCAGAATTCCTGGGGATTTGGGAGCGGTGTCTGAGGAGGGAGCTCAGTGGAGTTGAGGCCATGCAGTTGACCCTCTCAGTCTAAACCTGCCGTCTTCTCCACGGATACTGATTTTTGTTGTCTTTAGTGCCCAGCGTGCTGTTGTAATTCCAGGAGAGCTCCAGGCTCCGCCATGGAGGTTGGCAACTGTAGGTGGTTCTGGAGGGGAGTCTGCTGTGTCCTAAGGCTCAATGCATTTATTTGATGTCTATGTATTTATTTACAACATTTATTTCTATCCTGTCAGAGCCACCGAGGTGGCTAAAAATGGGTAGCAGAACATTATAAAATGCATTGTGAAACCAAAAATAAAATACATGTACGAAAAACAGAGCTAGCAATTAAAATAAAGGGTGACAGCGACCCAGTTAGGTTGAGAGCAGTGCTCCCTCTAAGCTGTGGGGTCTTGTGAGCAAAAATTCTACTTTGTGAGCTGCTGACATTAAAGTTCTGAGCCAGCAATTTGGCTATTGCATAAATTAGTTCGCTCTGGAGCCATCTTTCCTGAGCTAAGGCAAAAATGTGCAAGCTGGAGGCTAAAAAACCTGAAGTAGCTTACACTAACTCAGCTTAGAAGCAACACTGGTTGAGAGAATGATTGGCCTAAGATCCGCTTCGTGGCTGAGAGGGGATTTGTCAGTTTAGGTTCACAGCAAATTCCTGAGTTTTTCCCGTATTTCCCTGACTTTATTCTTTTCATATTAACCACAGTTTTGACACCTTCCTGCAATTATGTAACATGCCTGTTTGTGGTATTTAACAACAGTAACTTCTGTCATGATTATGCTTGGCTAACCTCTTGGAGCGTTATAAATCCATGAAATGAGAAATCATGCACTGTGTGGGTAGCCTGTTTGCTGGTATAATATGAAACTGGTGGGTACAGGCAGGAGGGGAATGAGAGGCAGTGTTATTGTTTGCCAATGAAGGGGCTATAATCTTTGTCT
>NW_015170277.1:59850-88347 GCF_001447785.1 Gekko japonicus
TTCCATCATACCAGCATCTTATGCAGGGTGAGCTTGATGATTTTGCGGTACTGCAGGAAAGAACAGAGCCTGTGGTTTTAGGTTCAGAATTCAGCTTCAGGAATTTTAGCGTGTTTGAAAAGAGAATTCAGGTATCCCCCGTAGCTCTGTGGCTTGTAAACTAGCACAAAGAGCAGTTTTTTTAAAATGCAAAATTCGTTATTCTAATGGGAAAGATTGTAGACATCTGCATGCATAGTCTGCAGAATTAGTCTTCCCTTTAGGATGAATTATACAGAGTTCGGCACACAGGGACTTCTCAGAAGTGAGGGTAGCTTCCCGTGCCAGGACTGACACACAGCTAGATTTGTCCTGTAGCACCTTAGAGACCAAAGATTTTCAGAGTATAAGCTTTTGACAGTTAGAGCTCCCTTTGTTCTGATGAAGGGAGCTTGAACTCTTGAAAGCTCATACCATGAAAATCTTGTTGGTTTCTTAGATGCCACCGGACTAAAATCTAGCTGTTCTACTACAGTCCAGCATGGCACCCCTCTGGAGCAGTTACTGGGAATGCTAAGCCTGATATGTGCATTACTGCTCCTGTGCAGTAATAGCCAGAATTTCTTTCCTGGCATGGAAGAACCTGTTGATATCACCTGTGATCCCAAGCAAGTTTTTTTAATTAGAGCAAGCAAGAGGATAGTGTGATTTAAATCTAAGCTTTAGAGAAAACATACGTCTGATTGTAAGCTAAAATGAAGCGGGTGTAAGGGGGAGTTAATTTATGAGTAACACTGGATCCCAAATCCCGTGACCCATTTGCATCATACGGTTCACACAGAACTTTCTCGTAAGCTCTCTAGTCCATTGTGTTTGTTCAGTTCAGAAAAAGGGAAGTCCAGCTCCACTTTTCTCAGACAATGCAGATCTTCTTCCTCCCCCAAAATAGACAAGGAAGCCAGTTACGGGCAGGGGATTCTCAAGTGGCACACTGGAACTCCCGCATAGGCAAGGCCTGCTGTGCATGATCTTTGTGGTTCACTGAAAAATTGTGACGCAAGAATGACTGCTACCTTCCACAAATGCTGGAGAAGCTCTTCCATTAATCCACTGGGCATCAGTTGCATAAATCTGATTTTTAAAAAAAAATCTTTTTTTTAACATTTTCTGCCCTAACCTTCAGATTTCATTGATGATTTGCCTATTAATTTGCCTTGAGATGTTTCCTTTTCTTTTGCTTTCTTTTATTTAACATTGTTCATGTCTCACCCTGTTTTTCCCCCCTCCCTTCCCCTCATGTCTGCAATCAACTTCTTCATCCAATAAGGCCGGGCACAGAGTAAGTTTGTTCATCTTGGCCTCACGCTCACATGGGTGGTGGCAACTCTCTCAGTGGCGGTTAAAATGTTAAATCGCTATGGACTGAAGAACAAAGGCTTGCCATCTCCAAATACCTCTGTGTAGATTCTCATATTATTCATATTTGTGATTATTTTGCTTTAAAAGTGTGGTTGGTAAACTGAGTTCAGGAACTTTGGAGCTCCTCGTGTACATATCACTGGTTTCTCAATCAGCGACGTAACAACGGTAGACACACCTCCTTGGAAGACAGCTTGTCTACCCCGTTGGCCATGCCTTGAGGCACAGCTACAGGATATTCTCCAGGGCCCCTGTAGTGTGACAGTGAGGCTCAACAGGCCCAGCTAGGACTCTCCCTCAATGGTGTGTGTGAACACACACTTGAGCAGCTTCCCAGAATCCTGTACAACTTGCTGGAGCTTCTTAGGAAATAGGTTGTGGCAGAAGAGATGAGCTGCAGCTGGAGGGTCTGAAAATCCCTGAACCGAGCCCTGTGTGACGGAGGGACAAGACTTGAATCCTCCTGCTCCTCTAAGTGCCTGCAAAAGGCTGCTGCCAGATCTGCACAGCTGTAATGGCACTGTGACTGTGGCAGTCTGAAAGGGAGCAGGCTTGGAAGCCCTTGCAGTTGTACTCACATTGGGGGAGGGCCATGTCTCAGTAGCAGAGCATCTGCTTGGTATGTAGGAGGTCCTAGGTTCAATCCCTGGCTTCTCCAGTTAAAGGGCTCAGGTAGTTTGAAAGTCCTCTGTCTACACATCTGGAAAGCTGCTGGCAGTCTGAGTAGAAAATACTGAGCTTGCTGGACCAAGAGTCTGATTCAATATAAGGCAGCTTTGTGTGTGTGTGTGTGTCCTTTTATTGCCAAGGGGAGGGTAGTAAAGCCCTCGCTGTGGTTCCTGCCCTTGTGTTGTCTGTGAGTTTCTATGGGTGACGCATGCAAAGTCTCGCATGGTATAACTGCACCAGAGCAAAAACCCGGGCCCATAGACTTTCTACTGTAAAGGCATCCAGTTATTGTTGACTTCTGCGTGGTGATATGCTGAGAAAACAGCAAGGGGAAGGATGATTCCATTATCTTCCTCTTAGAAATGATAGCTCAAGGTCACGGCTCAGTGCCAGAACATCAGCTTGGTATGGAGAAGGTCCCCAGGTTCAGTCCCTGTCTCCACCTGTTTAAAGGATCAGGCAGCAGGTGATGTGAAGGACCCGAATCTGAGTCCAAGTCGACCAGAATGACTTCAGTGAGCCAACGGGGCTGACTCCCAACTACGGTAGCTTTGTGTGTTCAGGAATTGTTTAGATGAGTCCTCAGCATCACCAACTTGTTACAAGACACAACAGACAGCATCACCGTGTCCTGCCTAATGCTGTGGACAGGGTCAGGACACAAAGCTAAAGAATCAAGACACTGACGTGCCACTGGCTGGTACTGAAGAACTGGAGAGAAACATTTTAAAAAACAACTCCCCTGCAGCTTACTGAGGCTGCCTTGCGTGTAGGCATGAGACCTTTCAGCCCTGTGCTTGTAAATGGTGAAACTATGGAAAAGGGTATTGGAGCGCTGAAGGTTGGTATATTGAGCACGGAGAGTCTGAAGTGTTATCTTCTTTCCTTCCTAAGTTGGTGCTAGTGCTGGGAGACCTTCACATCCCTCACAGATGCAACAGCCTGCCAGCGAAGTTCAAGAAACTGCTTGTTCCAGGGAAGATCCAACACATCCTCTGCACTGGAAACCTTTGCACAAAGGAAAGCTACGACTACCTCAAGACCCTGGCTGGTGACGTCCATGTAGTTAGAGGGGACTTCGATGAGGTACTGTCATCTCTTGGGATTCTGGGTGGGAGAGGAGACACTGACTTGTCGCGCTCTTTCAGCTGCCCATGTGGCTGGGTTCTCTTTTGGGGTGGACAGGGGTTTCCTTCCGTTTGGGATAAGACGGTAGGACTGATCTTTCTCCACCTATAGTACCGTCGTGGTCAGCAGGGAGAGAAGGTAGCTTTTTGTTACAGCGTGGAAGAATGTGGCAGAGAACTGTACCTGTGTCAATTAACGTGTCTTTTGATTCTAGAATCTGAATTACCCTGAACAGAAGGTTGTAACTGTTGGGCAGTTCAAGATTGGGCTGATCCACGGCCACCAAGTCATTCCGTGGGGCGACGTGGCCAGCCTGGCGTTACTGCAAAGGCAGTTTGATGTGGACATCCTCATTTCAGGACACACACACAAATTTGAGGCATTTGAACATGAAAACAAGTTCTATATCAACCCTGGATCAGCAACAGGCGCCTACAGTGCTTTGGAGAAGTGAGTCCAACCCAATAAAATAAGCTATGGGGGAGGGGGGTGTTTGCCATAGTATGATCATCACTACAGTTTATATAGGCCAAAGTACTCATACTTGCTTATTGTGGTCAAGATGGGTAGCTGTGTTAGTCCGTAGCAGTAGGAAAGGGATTGCTGAAATGGCTTGCATCCAATGCTTGTTCTGGGTTACAAGGCTTTGCCGTTGTCACTGGGCAGCTGATCAGGGTCCAGTGAACATGTTATCTGTAGTCCCTAGTTCTAGAGCTTGTCTTCCATCCGGGAATATTTGCATAAGGCACTGCATGCAGTTAAGCTGAGCTGTTACGGCAAAGGCCGCTTTTAGAAAATTTGAAGTTTAGACAAAATGTTTTCAAATAACTTCCCTTCAGCAGGAGTGTTAAGTAGGCGAGGGCAGTAGTATCAGGCAGTTCAGAGGGGTTTGAGGTAAGCGGCAGGCTTATTTTAGAAACGTCCATGAATGTATTCCTGGAATATTTTTTATCAGCAAAAGTAATAAATGGTGCTATTCTCCTACTAGCACCTGGTATGTTCTCGCTATTAGGGATGGGCATGAACCTCGTCACGAACTTAATTTTTGTGATGGACATAGCTGGTTCGTGCCCATCCCTATCCACAACCCTCCACATGGTTTTCGGAGGGTTCTGGAGTTTGTGGTGGGAAGCAAGGGGGTGGGGGAGCGAAAAGAATGGCTGAAATGGTTTGCGTCCATTTCAGCTTAACAGTGGGGCTGGTGCACCCTCAGGCCGAAATAGATGCAAGCCATTTCAGTGATCCCTTTCACTCTCCCCCTGCTTTCAAGCGTTCCCTTTAAACGGCTTCTGCAAGCCACGCACGAGTGTAGGTGAAGTGGTGAGTTCACCCAGAAGTGGTGAGTTCACCCAGAAGTGGTGAGCTCACTGTTTGGACTTCACTTGCACATGGCGCTGCTTGCAAAAGCCATTTAAAGGGAATGTGTCCCCCCCCCCATTCTGCTGGTCTCGGGGAGCCGCCCCCAGCAGAAAGGAGGGAGGGAAGACCCACACACACACCGCATCCTGAACCTCATGAAATGAACCAGTTTCTTAAATGGGGAGGTTCGTGAAGGTTCGTGTGAACCCACAAACTGGGAGGAACCTCCATTTTCCCTGTTCGTGCCCATCCCTAGTTGTTGCTACTAGAGAATGTGTCTAATGGACTCATGCTCTAATAATCCTACAGATCGATCCTATGCCTTTTTACTGCAAAGCAAGCTCCAGTATGTTCAATCCTGCATCCACCGGAGTGTAGTTTTAAGTGTCTTACTCTTAGGATGCTATCAGAAAAAAAAAATGACTACCTTTTCCTTTATCCTCCAGCAACATCATTCCTTCCTTTGTGCTGATGGATATCCAGGCCTCCACAGTCGTTACTTACGTTTATCAGCTGATTGGCGACGATGTGAAAGTAGAAAGAATTGAGTACAAGAAATCTTAAAGCCAGCTACTCTTTGCTAGTTTATGTTTCAGTCTCCTTTTTCCTCTTGCAATATGCACTCAAAAGGTCTACAGTGTTTGCAGTATTGTTTTAGCATATGAAGCTAACCTTTCACTTGTTGTAGGCAGGTCAACAAGTACTTGGCATCTTAAAGTCTGTCTTGGCTTTCTTTGTTTTGACCGTAAGAAAAGGCTCAAGCTTGTAAATACTGTTTAAAATGCTTGGTAGAATTTCTTCTGCTTGCGTGAACTCTTCCCGATCTTGTAATAAATATTTGTTTAATTTGGCCAAGCTTTCATTATGATGTGAGCATATATGTTAAAAGTACACGCATAGAATGCTTTCTTACTTTTTTTACTTTATATATTTAATTGTACAAGAGTGAAAAAAAACCCAAAAACCATTTTGACCTGGCTGTACATCTTAATCCTTCCACAGGAACATCTGAAAGGGAAAAAAAGATTCAGTCTACCAGTTTTCTGTAAAAGTAACTGATGTATATGAAGTAGTCACTATACAGTACTGAAAAAGAATTGTATTTCAGGACTGATTTACTGGCAACACATTCACAATATAGCATAGGAAATCTAAAGGAAGATGTCCCCGTTACTTTCCAATGGGGCTTTCAAACGTATGTGGCATATTGATTAAAAAAAAGTTTACTACCTTTACAACATCCAATGATGACTGGTCTGATACAGGATTTCCGGATTCCTTAAGATATTCCTTTATTAGGACTGCTGCATCATCCATCCTGTGCAATTAAACACACAGACTGAAGACATCTTAACCTTGCACTGACTTTACCATATACCCACTTACCTAGATACCCAGTACTAAGCTGTGGAGTCTTGTGAGCAACGATTCTACTTCGTGAGCTACTGGCATTAAAGTTGTGAGCGAGCGATTTGGCTCCTGCATAAATGAGTTTGCTCTGGAGCCATCCATCCTGAGCTAAGACAAAAATGTTGAGCTAGCTCACACTAACTCAGCTTAGAGGGAACACTGCCCGGTACCTGTACCTTTGGGGTGGGGGACAGGAGGGGCCATGCTGTGCCTCTTCCAGGAGCACATTTGTTATTTTTGCCACAACTCAGTTCAGTTAAGAAGAAGAGGTTGGATTTATACACCCCCCCCTTCACTTGGAGTCTCAGAGCGGCTTACAATCTTCTTTCCCTTCCCCTCCCCACAACAGACATCCTGTGAGGTAGGTGGGGCTGAGAGAGCGCTGACAGAAGCTGCTCCTTTTCAAGAACAGCTCTTATCAGAACTACGGCTTGCCCAAGGTCATCCAGCAGCTGTGAGTGGAGGAGTGGGGAATCGGACCCGGTTCTCCCAGTTGAGAGTCCACACGCTTAACCACTACACCAAACTGGCTCTCACTTACATGAAAGATTCCGTGGGACTTGTTCCCTATTAAACTTCTAGATCGGCAGCTTTAAGCCCATTGATCTACACACTTTACTCGACGGTAGCAGTTGCTTTTCAGAGCAAGTCAGAGTTGGACTAAAATTAAGGCTTCTTAGGCTTGAGGAAGTGCTCCTCTCATGCGGGCTTGCTTGCCCTCTGAGGCAGCTTAGAAGTGCAAACATTAATGGCTTGGCCTGTTGATCACGGCTTCCTACAGGCCCTGCTTAATGAGGGGAAGCCACCTGTGTTTTCCCTTCTAGTGGCCAGTTTACTTCACTGTTACTCATTCAAATAGAGCTCCTTGGGTGGCCAGCAATGCGCCCTCTAAGCTGTGGAGTCTCGTGAGCAAAAACTCTACCTTGTGAGCGACTGGCATTAAAGCTGTGAGCGAGCAACTTGGCTGCTGCATCAAATTAGTTTGCTCTGGAGCCCTCCTCCCTGAGCTGAGACAAAAATCTGTGAGCTGGAGGCTAAAGAACTGTGAGCTGGCTCACACTAACTCAGCTTAGAGGGGAAAACAAGGTTGCACTTACCTGTAACTGTTGTTCATCGAGTGGTCTTCTGTGCAGGCACACATGGGATCTGCGCAGGCTGGCCTGCGCCGATCCCATGTGGGACTGCACAGAAGCCACGATGATGAACACTGGTTGCCGGGTCCCCCCTGGCCACCAGCGGGGGATGTGGGGTAGTGTTGCTAGATCCAGGTTGGGGAAATGGGAGATTTGAGGATGGAGCCTGGGGAAGCAAAGTACCCCAGTGCGGTAACAATGCCACGGAGACCACCCTCCAAAGCATCTGCTTGTCTCCAGGGGAACCGATCTCTCTAGACTGGAGGTGAGCTGTAATTCTGGGGGATCCCCAGGTCCCACCTGGAGGCCGGCCTCCCTAAACAGAGCTCATGTACAAACATACCGGAATTACGATTATCCAGCGAGTTCTGGTGGTTTCATTTGGTCTGCGAGGGCTGCTGAGCCGTGGGGTGTTACAGGCATCCGCTAAAGCAGCTCTCAGTTTTGACTGTTCAACCAAGCCCTGGCCTGGGTGGCCCGGGCGCGCCCAGTCTCATCAGATCCCAGAAGCTAAGCAGGGTTAGTCCAGGTGAGTGCTTGGATGGGGGAATCACCAAGGGAGTCCACCAGGGCTGCTTGGCAGAGGCAGGCGGTGGCAAATAATCTCCGATTGTCTCTGGCCTTGAAAACCCGACCAGGTCTCGAGCTGAGGGCAACTTGACGCCGCTTCCCACCCCCCGTCCAAGCAAGCCCGTGACAACTTCGGTCATGCGGCAGTGGAGAGAACACCTGTCTCCCTCCATCCTTCCACAGGAAATAAATAGAGAAAAGCAAGCTCTGGGAACTCTGCATTAACCTACCTGTTCTCATCGGCCAGGTATTTTACCAGCCCTTTCAGTCTGTCAGCCCCCATCTCTTGTAGCTTCAGGTAAGGAAGGTACTCTGTGCCCACAAAGCATTTGCCTTTCATCGCGGACTCTAGAACCAAATATCTGATCTGCAAAAGGGCAGAATTATTATTCTGGTTGTGCCCGCTATAGACACTGGCAGAGCTGGGAGGGAGGGGATATGCAAAGCGACGTACCTCAGGAGCAAAGCAAGCTAGTCCGCGGTGGCCCGTGTGCTCCTTGATTTGGTGCAGGATCTTCTCCGGCTGGTGAGAGGCCAAAAAGCCCTGCTCAAAACCGGAAAAGAAGCGCAGGAAGAATCAGTTTTGTGTAGGCTTTCAAATCATTAGAGGAAAGGCTGAAGCTTTCTTGGAGACGACAGCCACGAGCCTGTGTCACTAAATCTCACATTTCAAACATTTAAGCCACATTAATCCACTAAGAAAAAAGTTCAGGGCAGCTTAGACCAAAGTTACTGTGGTGTAGGTTTCGGTGGGCTACAGTCCCCTTGACCACATCTGTGGTCTTCTGAAATATATATATTTACATGGCAGTGGGGGCAGCTGGTCAAGGAAATGCACGAGCAAGGAGGGATGTCATTTCTACAGAAATTACCCATTATTTAAAATGTCTCATTTGGGCAGATGTGACCCATTCCCAGCCAAAGGGCAATGAGTGATGAGACAGCATTGCAATAAAATAGTCAGTATATCAAGCAGTTTGAATGAGAAGACCATCACAGTTCCAAGTGAGCAAACAGCATCAAATGTGCACTAATGCATTCTAGCTTCATGGCTTCACCAGCTGGTTAAAGAAGGTATCAGCTGCTGAATAACGAGGGATGGGGGACAGGAACCATTGCACTCACTTCAATCTGTTGATCTCTCTTCTCCGGCTGAGGGATCAGCCAGAGACACCCCAAAGACAGAGCCAGCAGCTGTGACGCCATGAACTTTTTTGCAATCGCAATTACATCTAGATGACCCACGACAGGACACCTGGGAGGCATTTATTGATGGAAGGGGGGGGGGGAGAGAAATCAGAATTAGCCCTGCTTCTATATGCCAACAGCCCTGCTTCTATATGCCCTGTTCAAGTTTTCCTTCACACAGGAGGTATTCTTTACTTCGGTCGGGGTCACAACACCGCCTAGTGACCCCGGGCCCTAAGGAGGCCAGGCTTGTTGCCACAAAGGCCAGGTTCTTTTCGGTGGTGGCTTCTATCTGGTGGAATGAGCTCCCGGAGGAGAATCAGGGCCCTGCAGGACCTATTACAGTTCCGCAGGGTCTGTAAGACGGAGCTCTTCCACTAGGCTTCCGAATAGGAGCCGCCGCCGCCGCCACTACCACCAACGGGCGATTGCAGAGCAGTACCGCCAGGTTGGCCTGACTGGCCACCGAACATCGTGGCCCACGGCACCCCTCTCATCGACCCCAATGTGATGTACAATAGGGAGTGAGCATACTAGCCTCGATGGATCCTGGGAGTTTGTCCACAGTGTTAAACTGTTTTAACTGTATTTTTATTGCACTGTGTGCCTTAATTGTTTTAAATTGTGGTGTTGTAATACACCTCTGTGTTTTGTAAGCCGCCCTGAGCCCGCGTGCGGGGAGGGCAAGGTATAAATGAAATAAAATAAATAAAAATAAAATAAATACTTACTGTAGTAGAGCTTCAAAAGATGCACAACATGCCTCCCGTTCACTAGGACTCGGTGGACATGAAACTTTAAAACAAAAGCACGGAAGACTCACAGGTCAAAGATTTCTTCACAAGCTGCATTCCATAGGTCAAATCTCTTGCAGTACTGCAGCGTTTCTGTAGCTCTGGCTATATAGTAAAGGTAAAGGTCTCCCTTGCTTGAAAGCCAGTCGAATCCGACTCTAGGGTTGTGGTGCTCATCTCCGTGTCAAAGCCGAAGAGCCAGCGCTGTCCAAAGACGTTTCCGTGGTCATGTGGTCGGCATGACTAGACGCCAAGGCGCATGGAACGCTGTTCCCTTCCCACCAAAGTGGTACCCATTTATCTACTTGCAATTTCTTGCTTTCGAACTGCTAGGTTGGCAGGAGCTGGAACTAGAGACGAGAGCTCACTCCATCATGCGGCACACTCGGGTCTCGAACTGCTGAACTACTGACCTTCCACAGCCTGCAGTTCAGCGTCTTAACCACTTGAGCCACCGCAGCTCCTATATAGCTAGCTATATAGCGCACCTCTAAATTCGTCCCGTTTCCCATGGAATGTGCACACACAAACCTACTTATAACGTATAACAGTATCGTACAATGACTTTAAAAAACAGAGTAAAATTAAACAAAAAACAAACCTGAATGAAATGGTGCGAGAATGACGTTCTGCCAAGCTCGGCTGAAGTTTGGAATCTGAAAAAAATTAAACGCTTCTTAAAATTGCTGGAGTTTTAAAGGTACTGCTTGTGGCGTTTGAACCCTGCCGAGGCTTTTCCGTTGGCAGATCCATTCGTCAAGTTAAAAGTCTGGTTGTTGCACATGAACAGAGGAGGCTGCCTCATACTGGGTCAGAGACACAGTCAGAAGAAGGACTTTCCCAACATGTGCTGTTCGAGACCCTTTAACAAGAGATGCCAGTATGGAACCTTCCACATGCAAAGTTTTTGGTTCCATACGGGAGGACAGAGAGGTAAAAGTCATGTAAGTATAAACAAACATTGGGCCACAAACTCTGCAATCTCATAGCATCCTGCGCGACTCCGTTGACCGTGGTGTTCAGGATCGTGCATTTGGACTGCAGCACCTGTGCCGAACCACCACCTGAGCTCGCAGCCACTTTGCCGTGGCTATAATAAACCAAGGCACTAAGGTTCATGGCAGGGCTCGCTTCACCCCACCCTCATATCATCTAATGAAGTTTCTATCCCTAGCAGCCTTACTGTTCACTACTGCCTCTGAAGAAGTGTTCGTGCACATGAAAGCGGATACCTAGAATTACATTTTCTTGATCCTAAAGGTGCCCACTGGACTGAAACTTTGTTCTATTCACTGTGGAGCTCGGCTGGCTCCCAAAGTAGTTCACAGTTCCAACCCGTCACGTCATTCAAATAAGCAATGACGACTTATTTGCAGCTTCCGGTGCTTGCAGGGCTCCGAGTCTTGGAATACCAGAGTGGTGTTGTTTTAGGGAACGTGAGAGCCTTTTCTCTCTGCTGAAGAGAGGGGGCACTTCTGCCATTGATGCACTGGAGGAGAGGAGCACAGAGCCGGAGGATGTTGCAGATGCAAGAGGGTTCAGTTCTAATCCTCTCCCCACCCTTCTGCTAACAGGCATCCTGCTGCTGCTCTTTACCAGCTTCCCTAGAGGTGGATTGTCACGAGTGGGCCTGGGCTTCCTTAATTCAGGCCAAGCTAACGACTGGTGGCTGCGGACTCTAATTTGGGAGAACCGGGTTTGATTCCCCACTCCTCCACATGCAGCTGTTGGTGCGACCTTGGGTCAGTCACAAGTTCTTTCAGAGCTGTTCTCTCAAGGACAGTTCTCGAGAGAGCTCTCTCAGCCCCAGCTACAACACAAGGTGTCTGTTGTGGGGAGGGGAAGGGAAAGGAGATTGTAAGCCGCTTTGAGACTCCTTTGGGTAGCAAAGGGTGGGTATAAATCCAATCTCTTCTCCTCTTCTTCCTGCCTTCAGTCACTCTCTTTCCTAACAGCAGCATGGTGGCTTGGAGGGGAGATTGGAGTGGACTTTGTGAGCTGGTGGCTGTAACTACTCTTTCTTGTCTCTCTTTGATGGTAAATCAGACTGAGTGAGTGAATGAGGATGGAGATCTTCTGGCGAACAGAGAACTGCCTTTTGTAACATTTTGTGGTATTTCCATGGAAAGACCTGGATTTCGTTCCGGCAACACTTCGGCAGCTCATGAGACTGCAGCTAAAGGGAACGGCTGCAATTGGGCTACTAGACTTAAAAATTAGTATCTGTAGTGCATTTGGGTGGGGAGCATTGATGGCGAAGATGTATGTTTTACTCTACTAGAGTAACAGCCTCATCTGTTCATGTGAAACGGCTTACCAAAAAGAAGCTAGCACAACATTTAGCGCTTTTCAAGAAGTACAAGTTTGGTTCTGGGGAAGAAAACATCACGCACCTGAAATAACGAAGGGATCCCCGTAATCGCTATCAACACTTTCCTCAAATAATCAATCTGGAAAAAAATATATTGTTTTGTAACAAAATATGTTACAGGCATGCAATTCCAACTATTATTTTAGTAAATTCTTGGGAGTGGGCACTGAGTGGAGCTTGAGAGGCTCATTTAGGAAAGAGCTGGCAGAGTCACACCCCTCCTCCCAAGCGGTGACTAGAAAACCCTTCTTGCAAGCAGGCCAGTTGCTTTGGCGGGGAGGGGGGCATGAGAGAGGGGGGAAAGACAAAGAGCATCGCAAGCAAAATATGAGTCTCCAGCAGTGTTCCCTCTAAGCTGAGTTAGGGTGAGCCAGCTCATAGTTTTTTAGCCTCCGGCCCACATTTTTTCGCCTTCGCTCAGGAAGGGATGGCTCCAGAGCAAACTAATTTGCACAGTAGCCAAATTGCTTGCTCACAACTTTACTGCTGGTAGCTCACAAAGCAGAATTTTTGCTCATAAGACTCCACAGCTTAGAGGGAACATTGGTCTCCAGTTGTTAAGAGCAGGCATCGTTTTTAAACGAGGATGTTGTCAGAATCGGACCCTTGTCTGGTTATTGGGTCATGTCATATACGGTTGAGGCTCTCTGCTGTACATAGCTTTGCTTTGCTAAATGTTATTACTGCTGGATCAGCTATTCTCTCCCCGCATGTAGTTCCTAAGTGTCATGTAGCACCTGCTGGCATTGCATCAATCTATTCACAAGGATCCTCCTCTGACATTCCTAAGGGAGGAGTGATTGAGACATGTCTGTGTGAACTGTTAGATTAGCTGCGCTTTGTAACCCTGTGAAAGGAAGCCTCCTCCGTAAAGGCTGGAGAGAACCTCGCTGTTTCTAATTCTCATGGCCTTCGGGAGAGTATCAAATGATAAACATTCTCACCATTTCAACTGTACTATATTAACCTGTCTAAATGCTATGTAATCATGACGTATGAATGAGGGCTGGACCAAAGGTCTCGTAGTTTCCTACTTTGTAATACCTTTCAGTTCTGTCAAAGGAGTTCAACTTTAATGCAACTTTCCTGACTTTCCAAATAAAGCCTGTTAAAGGACTTATTGCGTCTGAGAGCTACTGTACGAGCTGACAGGTGTGTTTTTTTTAATAGACCAGGCATTTTTTAAAAATAAAGCAGTTCTACTGGCCCATGTGAAAGTTAGCAGATCTTTAATCAGGGACAGATGCCAATCCCATGATAATTATAAACCTTCTAAGATCTGTGTAGTACTCCATATATAATATTATATACATTTTGACAAGAGATGGTACTATTCTCTCATTAGATGATGCTAGGACTTGAGGTTTTTCCCCTTTCGATTGGTCTGCTGGACGAAATCTACACCCCTGTCATTCAGAAGCACAATGCAAAGCCCCAGCCCAGCCAGAGAAAAGACTCACCATGTTGAAATCGAGCAGCTTTTGCAGCAGACCGTTCCACAGCTGAGCGTCCCACACCTGATATTCCAAACTCAGCTCAGTCACTAGTTTCACTGCCTAGAAACAAAGATGAAACAATGAACATCTTATTAGCACCACGTCTGCCACTTTGAATCTGGCCTGGATCTTTGGAGGCTCTCACACACGTGGCCACATCCCTACCACCCATCTGCAGTTGTTCCACCCATGGCAGAAACATGCCATTTCCAGGGGCCACAGACTGCAGCTGTGCTTGGACCAGGGCGCCGCAAGCAGCGGTTCATGCACACTTATTTGTTGACCATCTCCAGCGCCATTACCCTGGGGTCATGACTATGGTTTTTCCACAATCCTTTGACCACGCCTTCCTTGGGAGCCTTGTGGAATGATTCGTAGGTGTATGGAATGTTGAGGATTTCAAATTCAGAAAGGTAAATTAAGGTTTTCAGGAAAATCCTGTTTAAAAGGGAAAAAAGGGGGGAGGAAGGAATTTGTGGTTACTACAGCATTGGAACAAGAAATCCCATGATTCAGGACAGACGAAAGGAAATACTTCTTTACACAGAGAATGAATAAAATGTGGAATTCACTGGCAGGGGATGTAGTGATGGCCACAGGAATAAAAAAAGCTTTAAAAGGGGATTAGATAGATTCATGGAGGATAAGGTCTATCAGTGGCTACTAGCTGTGGCGACTGAGGGGAACCTCCACATTCAGAGGCACTAAGCCTCTGAATCCCAGGGCTAGGAGGCAACATCAGGAGAAGGCCTCGGCCTCTCTGTCCTGTTGTTGGCCCTCTAGAGGAACTGGCTGGCCACTGTGTGAGACCAGATTCTGGACTAGATGGACAACTGGTCTGCTCCAGCAGGGCTTTCCTGATGTTCTTACGTTCTTAACTGAAGTTAATTTACTGCAAATGGTCTAGATCTGCGTGCTGCCAAGAGAACCACTACATTTCTCCCAGGGGACAAAAACAAATAATCCAGAAATCCCTCATGCTACAAGCAGACTAAATTATTCTCAGTGATCTCAAGAGAGCAGAATAGCAAAAACCTAGCAGCACTCTCATAGTGCAGATAATACGCCTACGTGAATGGTGGATGCAGCCTTTAGGTGGTGAGATCAACCACAGCTTCAGTTTATTAAATGAGCGGAAGACCAATTTCAGTCAGCAAGGCCAAACTATATTGTGGGGGGTTCAAATGCCACAATAAGCAGAACTGTTCATCATTACTACCCTGACCCAGGCAGGAGCTAGAGGAGTGAAGCAAATCTCTGCACAGGTGATGTCCAACTGGATGAGGAATTGAGAGCACAAATGAGTCCTGCTAGCTAGCACAATCTCACCCTCCCGCAATAGAGCACTTGGAGTAGGGGGAACTCCAGACTCACCCCCCCCCCCAAATCCGTGGCACTCTCTAGAATCAAACTCAGCACCTACCAGGCCTACTGGGGCCACAAATGTACTGGTCCTTTAAGAGTCAGCCAGCCAAGGACAGGCAGCCACCTGACAATCAGCTGTCCAGCAGCTCCAGCCTCCAATGGGAAAAGGGGCGCTTGCTCCAAAGACCACTATTGGTCCCTTGTGGGTTGAGCCACGCCCCCAGAGGGCTTCTGGGCAGGGGGAAATCACTAGGCACACCCCAGGTATGGCTACAGCCTTCAAAAGGTTCGAGGAAGCCGAAAAGGACACAGCAGCTCTAGCTCCCGGCTCAGAAGGAGAGGAAGAGGGATAGGGCGCTGCTTAACCCCCACTCCTCCATCTGAGGAGGCTTTGTACAAGTTGGACCCTGGTTCATGACCAGTGTTCCCTATAAGCTGAGTCAGTGTGAGCTAGCTCACAGTTTTTTAGCCTCCAGCTCACACATTTTTATCTTCGCTCGGGAAGAATGCTAATTTACGCAGGAGCCAAATTGCTCGCTCACAACTTACATGCCAGTAGCTCACAAAGTAGAATTTTTGCTCACAAGACTCCACAGCTTAGAGGGAGAATTGTTCATGACCTCCATGGTGCAGGATTTGAGAGACACTTAAAATCTCAGCTGAGGAGCTGTTTGGGAGGGAGAGCTGGATCTTAGCCTCTTGGGCTCCTTGTTGCTCCACCTGCACAGTGCCGGACTGGAACCATTACATTCTGTTATGTTCAGCCAAGCTTTGTCATTACTGGATATTTTCTGCATTGTCTACACTGAGAGGAGGATACAAGGCCCAACTTACCTTACTGCCTCAATGGGCTTTTTGAAGAGCAATTCGACCGTAGAACTGTCAGCCAAGTAGATCAGGCACTTGAGGGCTATGCTTCTGTGAGCAAACGTCAGCTGGTGTACCCCAATAGGCTGAGAGGGGAAACAGGGTGGTGGTGGGAATGAGAGACATCTTCACGCCTAGCCACTCACAAAGCACACTGTTGTTAACTTGGGTTGTTCAGATTGATGTAAAGTTGAAAAACAGGTGCTGTCCTGGACACTTGGTAAAATGCTCCAAGAATCAGGATGAAGAAGGAGGAGGAGATTGGATTTATACCCCGGCCCTTCACTACGCAAAGGAGTCTCAGAGCAGTTTACAATCTCCTTTCTCTTCCCCTTCCCACAACAGACACCCTGTGAGGTAGGTGGGGCTGAGAGAGCTCTCTCGAGAACTGCCTTTGAGAGAACAGCTCTGAAAGAACTTATGACTGACCCAAGGTCACATGGGTTAAGCTGACACTAAATATTATAAACATACAAAATGTATTCAGGTGTACACATTTTTTTAAAAAACCTAGACTCATTAAAAATATTCACATTCAGACATGAAAAATTTTTCAACATACATACATAGATGGGTTAGTGCTGTGCAACTGAACCAAACGCGTTTCGGCCCCAAAGGGCCTTCCTCAGTGGTCACAATCCAAAATACAAACTTGACATACATTCAAAAAAAGTTTTTTAACATCAGATGTTAAGTACATATGCAATATAAGGCCAGATGTTGTATCCTTGTATATTTATATGTATATTATTGTTGTATATGATAGGCCTCAGGTATAGCCAATTAAAGTCCACCAATACTTCTGGTAGCATAGATTTGCGTGAGTAGAATGTATGTCACTCCATCCTGTACAGAATACAACAATTGGATTGTGACCACTGAGGAAGGCCCTTTGGGGCCGGAACACGTTTGGTTCAGTTGCACAGCACTAACCCATCTATGTATGTTGAAAAAAATTTCATGTCTGAATGTGAATATTTTTAATGAGTCTAGGTTTTTTTTAAAATGTGTACACCTGAATAAATTTTGTATGTTTATAATATTTAGTGTCAGCTTAACCCTTGTGGATTCATAGCAGCTTTTTGGGTTTAGTTTTCTCCCCCCCCCCCTTTTTTCCCTTTTCCCTCCACCCCCCCTTTTTTTGTTTGACCCAAGGTCACACCAGCAGCTGCATGTGGAGGAATCAAATCCGGTTTGCCCATATTAGACTCAGCGCTCCTGACCACTACACCAAACTGGCTCCTAGAAGAGCTGGTTTTTAGCCCCCCACCTTTTCTCTACTGTAAGGAGTCTCAGTGCAGCTCACAGTCGCCTTTCTCTCCCCACAACAGGCACCCTGTGAGGCAGGTGGGGCTGAGAGAGTTCTGAGAGAACCGTGACTGGCCTGAGGTCACCCATCAGGCTTCACATGGAGGAGGAGTGGGGAATCAAACCTGGTTCTCCAGGTAAGTGTCTGCCACTCTGAACCACTACACCACCCTGGGTAGCTTTCAAAAGACAAAATGCAGCATTGTTCAGAATCAGAAGACTGAGGAGTCTGCATTGTTGTAAGGCTAGAAAGCAATTTTCTTCCTTTGCAAAAGACACCCACCCCAAATATACATAGGCTGGTCGGGCATTTCAAATCTACTCCCCCCAGCCTCACCCCGGCAAACCCGCTTTGGAGCAGACACAAGTTTTAGAAGCCGTGAATATAGTGGTGGTTGCAGACAGCCTGCCTTGTCCAAAAGGAGAAAAAGGGGAAGTGTCACGAGCCAGTCCTAGCTCCTGGGTGCATGTCCCCAGAATCCTGTCCTCATCGAGTCCAAATTACAGTGCAAGCTTAGGACAAAGAACGTCTTATTGCAGACCATTATGCACTCCAGACGTGATCCTTGATCATTCAAAGCAAAAAACAAAAAATGCTACCGAAGCAGTAAAGTACAGAGGACTGGTACAACAAAGTATCCTCCAAAAAGTCTTCACCCTACATCTATGTAAAAAACAAACAAGCAAAAATCAGACCACCAACTTACAGATGTTGTAGACACTGCACATTCGTAAAGGATCCTGAATCCTTTATCTGCTGGCTGCAGCTGCAGGACATACACAAGTCTGTAAAAAAAAAAAGATTCCCCCCCCTCTTTTGATGCAAACTTTCTGTTGTAGTGGAGCAGTGCAATTTTATTCTATATGTAAAGCTGCCCCTTTGATTCTGCCATACGTATATATAGAAACAAGTAACTGCTGGTAGAAGAGAACTTTAAGGAAATGGAGACATGACAAACCAGCAAAGTATTAAGGGTTTTCTCCTCGTCTCCTGTGTGCCCTCCCCAATGTTTGCTTAGGATTTTCACTTTTCCTAGAGCCAAGGTAAAATGTTCTTACCACTTCTACAGTGGGTGGTAGGTGTAATTTGTCAGCAGTTAGAATTCACAAAGGAGAAAAACTCCAGTGTGTTATCAGCAAGCAGTCTGGTATAGTACATGCCCTTTCTCTATGTATTTTCTTTCCATCCTTAATTTCAGCTCTCCCTCTTCCGCCCTCCCTACTTGACACACGGATGCATACTGTAGGAGCAGAGGGGACTGTCTTTCTGCGCCTTGTTCTTTGACCTGCTGACCGCTAAGCAACCTTATCTCAGTCAAGGGTCTGTTCCATCCCAATCTCCCATGAAGTATGTGTAGAAGAAGAAGAGATTGGATTTATACCCTGCCCTTCACTCGGAGTCTCAGAGCAGCTTACAAACTCCTTTCCCTTCCCCTCCCCACAACAGACACCCTGGGAGGTAGGTGGTGCTGAGAGAGCTCTGACAGAAAGTGCTCTTTTTCTACAACAGCTCTTGACAGAACTACGGCTTGCCCAAGGTCATCGAGCCACGTGCAAGTGGAGGAGTGGGGAATCAAACCCGGTTCTCCCAGATTAGAGCCTGTGCCCTTAACCACTACACCAAACTGGTGTATGTTTTCATTTTCTCCCTAAAAGGAATGCAAGATGTACTCTGAAAGGAGGGTAGAAGTGAATTATGTTTAAGGACAGAATTGGTGAACTTTCTTTTGGAATTCTAGACCCTGAGCTTTTGTCTGTTTTATCCTATAAAAGAAGAGCTTTGAACCTTGTTCAGAATACCAGCTTGTTAGTGAGGCTTGTTGGCTCTGACTAGCTCGCATCAGAATGATCGTCCTAATAAAATTCCATGCTTTGCCAGCCTAAAGCTTTGAGTGCCTATTTTGTCACCCAGATAGCCTCAGAAGAGGGGGAACTTGCAAAGCTCCCTTAACACATATACCACATCAGCTTATAAACTCAAGGAAGAGGCAGTGGGCCAAAAGACTTACTTTCGATGAAAAGATCCCAGGTACCAAGGCAGAGGGAAGGTCTTTCTCGGCCCACCACACTGGAGAGCTGGTGGCAGCAGTTTGCACGTGGCATCAGAGCACAAAAACAAAGTGGCAGAACAGAGCCTTGCATCAGCAAACAAAGACCTACCTCTTGAAGGCTTCGTCTTCTGTCTTCTCAACCATCTCTGAAGTTCTCTTCTTTAAAAGAGAAAAAGAAATACAGATTCCCAAGTTTGAAACGCTACTCTTCAAGTCAGCTCAAAGGCTAGAGTTTTGTTGGGCCACTAGATTTGGGTACTGCTTCAAATCAGTGGGTTGTGGGTTTTATTTTTGTTTTGGGGGGGGGGGGAGGCATTTGACTCATAAGGCCGGGGTGGGGGGAGGCGGCATGGAAGGAGAGGTATTTCGAGTCTGCAAGCGGTGGTCTTCGGAAAGACCCCGTCCCCTACAAAGTGCCCTCTTTGCGCCTCAGCAGTCGAGTCGTTCAACAGGATAAAAAGCAATGATCATAATGCCCCCGTATAAATCGATGGTGTGGCCTCACTTGGAGTACTGTGTATCCTTCTGGTCACCACACCTCAAAAAGGATATTATAGCATTGGAAAAAGTGCAGAAGAGGGCAACTAGAATGATCAAAGGGTTGGAACACTTTCCCTGTGAAGAAAGGTTAAAGCGTTTGGGGCTCTTTAGCTTGGAGAAACGACGGCTGAGGGGTGACATGATCGAGGTTTATAAGATTATGCATGGGATAAAGCAGGTCGAGAAAGAAGTACTTTTCTCCCTTTCTCACAATACAAGAACTCGTGGGCACTCCATGAAATTGCTGAGCAGTCGGGTTAGAACAGACGAAAGGAAGTCCTTCTTCACCCAAAGAGTGATGAACACATGGAATTCACTGCCAAGGGAGGTGGTGGCGGCTACAAGCATGGACGGCTTCAAGAGGGAATTGGATAAACCTATGGAGCAGAGGTCCATCAGGGGGTATTAGCCACAAGGTATACATAGGAACTCTCAGTATGGGGTACGTGATGCCCTGTATTCTTGGTGCTTGGGGGGGGGGCAACAGGGGGAGGGGCTTCTAGTGTCCTGGCCACGCTGCTGGACCTCCTGATGCCACCTGGTGTTTTTGGCCACTATGTGACAGAGTGTTGGACTGTATGGGCCATTGGCCTGATCCAACATTGGCTTCTCTTATGTTCTTATGTTCAAGAGGTCCTACTTCAAGTCAGAACGTGAAGCAGTATCTACAAGGGACTCCCCCCCCCCCCTTTGGCAGTACCTACAACAACATTTGTCGATTTGGGGCTGTGGCCTAGCAGCACAGCCCCTGCTCTAAATGCAGAAAGTCCCAGACTCAATCCCTGGCTCTTCCAGTTATTGGCTCTTCCAGTTACAGGCTCTCAGGGGCCAGAGGAAGAAGGCCTTTTCTGCCTGAGACCCTGGGTAGTAACCAATCAGAGCAGAGAATATTGAGCTACATGGACCAATAGTCTGAGCCGATATAAGGCAGCCTCCTATGTTCTAACAGAATTGGCTTGAGGAAACGCACTTACGTCTGTGGGTGCTTCGTCTGAACACAGCCATTTTTCCAGCAGTGTGTCCCAAATCTTCTTCATATCCAGATTGTTAATTTTGGCTATTTCTTTTGCAGCGGCATGAATATCTGTGCAGAAGCAGAGACAGTGCACACAGGGAGCACCACATCCTTTCTCCCGCCTCCACACACCCCCTTTGAGATTGTGTGCATGTCAAGTGCCATCAAATCACTTCCAAATTATGGTGACCTGATGAATTAATCGCCTCTAAAACGTCCTCCATTAATAGCCTCGCTCAGGTCTTGCAAACCGAGGGCCTTTGTGGCTTCCTTGATTGAGTCCCTCCATCTCATGTTGGACCTTCCTCTTTTCCTGTTGCCTTCAACCGTTCCTAGGATGATGGTCTTTTCCAGTGACTCTGACCAAAGCACAAGAGCCTCATTTGAAATTGCCCTGAGTGCCTGAGCATTTCTGCAGAGTGATCATTTGGGGATCTGTTATATGGGTTTTCTCACATGAAGAAAATCAGAGACTAAGGCAGACCAGTGTGGGATAGGAGGTGGAGGAGGAGGAGATTGGATTTATACCCTGCCCTTCACTCAAAGTCTCAGAGCGGCTTACAAATGCCTTTCACTTCCCCTCCCCACAACAGACACCCTGTGAGGTAGGCGGGGCTGAGGCGGGGCTGAGGCGGGGCTGAGAGAGCTCTGACAGAAACGGCTCTTTTCAAGGACAGCTCTGACAGAACTATGGCTTGCCCAAGGTCATCCACCAGCTGTGAGTGGAGGAGTGCGGAATCAAACTCGGTTCTCCCAGATTAGAGTCCGCGCACTTAACCACGACACCAAACTGGATATGCAGCATGCAGAAGTGATTTCCCACCACATGCACATTCGGTTTTGTTTTGGGAAAGACACATACCATGACGCTTCCCGGTGACTGCTACACTGCCAAACAAGAACCGCAGGTAGAAGCTATGTGAATGTGTTTTTTGAAGCTTCCTATGCTGGTCACACTATGTGAAGACGAGTGTTACTGGGAAAGACCATCATGCTAGGAGAAGCTGAAAGCAGCAGGAGAAGAGGAAGACCCAACATGAAGTGGACTGACTCAAGAAAGGAAGACACAGACTTCAGTCTGCAAGAACCAAGCAAGGATGAAGAAGAAGAGTTGGGTTTTATACCCTGATTTTCTCTACCCGAAGAAGCCTCAAAGTGGCTTACAATCGCCTTCCCTGCCTCTCCCCACAACAGGCACCTGGTGAGGTAGGTGGGGCTGAGAGAGTTCTAAGAGAGCTGTGACTGACCCAAGGTCACCCGGCAGGCTTCGTCTGGAGGAGCGGGGAATCAAACCCGGTTCTCCAGATTAGTGTCCGCCGCTCTTAACTGCTACACCACCCTGGGTCTCCTCCGTACTGGATGTTAACCACTACACCACACTGGATGTTAATGACAGAACATTTTGGAGGTCATTAATTCATAAGGTTGCCGTTAAGTCAGAAGCCACTTGACGGCACTTAACATACACATGCTGAAGGAATCCCTTCTCTACATTGATTTGTCAGCTGTGAAACCCCTGAACATTGCAGAGGGTATTGTTTCAAGCTGCACACCAAATGTATTCCCCACGTACAATGAGAGCCTTTTCAACAATATGGCCACCTCGAAATTTATTGGTTGAACATAATTCCAAGTTGTTATGAGCAGAATGATATTTATTTACTGACCTATATTCTTACTTCGGCAAGAATAAAGGTAAAGGTTCCCTTGCTCGAAAGCCAGTCGAGTCCGACTCTAGGGTTGCGGTGCTCATCTCCGTTTCAAAGCCGAAGAGCCAGCGCTGTCCGAAGACGTTTCCGTGGTCATGTGGCCAGCATGACTAAACACCAAGGCGCACAGAACGCTGTTACCTTCCCACCGAAGTGGTACCTATTTATCTACTTGCAATTTCTTGCTTTCGAACTGCTAGGTTGGCAGGAGCTGGAACTAGAGACGGGAGCTCACTCCGTCATGCGGCAACTTGGGTCTCGAACTGCTGAACTACTGACCTTCCACAACCTGCAGTTCAGCGTCTTAACCACTTGAGCCACCGCAGCTCCTTCAGCAAGAATATTAATAGCTAAATATTGGAAATCAGAAATAATACCAACAAGAGATGAAATAGCTAAGAAATTGTTGGAAGCAGAAATGGACAAACTTAATATCCTACTTCAAGGAAAAGAGAAGACATTTTTAAAAAGATGGTCTAGAGTGTATAAATGGATTGAAGAAAAATGTATATAAAGGACTCTAAAAATGATAGTCACATGTTAATATGTAGGTAATCAAAATAGGGCAAAAATGATAAATAAAAATACGGAAAACAACAACAACAACAGTGTGGCCACTTCTTTCCTGTACCTGTACATCGCATGATAAGACAGGCAGCTTCCCTGCTTTCTCTCCAGGACACTTCTCCATCATTTGCAATGCCTTCCATCAAGGGACCCTGAGAAGCTTTTAAGGAACTGTAGAGTTCCTAGGTTTGAAAGTGGCTGTTGTACACAGGCAGTGCTGGCTCCAGGACTTTGGAAACCCTAGAACAGGGCCCCTTCAAGGGGACCACTTAACCTGGGAAAGGCAGGGCGTGCAAAACAGTTTGGTCACGTTGCCTCTGACTTTTTGGGGGCGTACCGTGCGAAAGGATGCTCGGCCAGCGAGACTGCAGCTGGAGCCAGGACCCAAACAAGTGTGGGGAAATGGGCTAACCTGGGTAATCGTTGCCAGCCGGATTCTGAAACCTCTCAGTGATGGTGCTGTGCTGGTAGAGCAGCACCACCAGTCTGGCAGGCTTGCCAGTCAGCTGCCAGTGCTCCTCGGAGTTCAGCTTGTGGGCCATGAGCACAGCTTCCGTGGCCCGTTTCCGGTATTCCACCTGTATCTTTTGCAGAAATAGCCGAGCCTTTTCTCGAGATTCCTCCTTTGTCAGAAGACAAAACGCTTATTTAAGAGCAGAATCTGGTGGCTCCAGAAATGCAAACCCCTCCCCCCCCAATAGCCCCTTTTCCAGCCTCCCAAACACAATCCAGACAGTCCCATTGTCCGCTGTCTATTTACGTACAACTAAACTCCATTCTCGGAGTATTATGGCAAGACTAATACCTGAAAGCAAGCAAGCACTGTACAAATAACGCAGACCACAAGTGCTCAAAAAGTCATGCAAAAAGAGTAAATTTATATGACAAGAATAACAGAGGACCACATGTATCAGTAAAACCAAATTACATCATATAATGTACAGGTCCATGAATAGTGCAAGTTCATAAATGGTACACAGACAGGGACGAAGACTCCGGATTGTGATCTTCGTTTCGATAGCTCTTCTTGAAGAAGTTCACACTACTTCATAAAGGTCTCGTAATGTACAGGAGGAAAAATCCTTAGCACAGCACTCACAGTGTATAAAAGCCTTCAGACCAGTATTACAGGAAAAAACTCAATCCTATTATGATCATTCAAAGCCGGGCACCCAATCAACAGAACAAACTCTCCAATAGTCGGTGAGCACTTGTGGTCTGCGTTATTTGTACAGTGCTCGCTTGCTTTCTGTATATTGTATGCTGTGATATCGCATCTGTTTATGGTAAAGACTGATACCTGCACATCTTTATGAGCCAGCCATTTTTCAGCCAAAGAGATGCAGAATTTCAGTATCTCAACTTTGATAGGGCCTGGAGAAGGAAAGGGGAAAAAAATCTAGCAAATCTTGCATGTTTCTTGCCCCTCCCCTTGTTTTTTCGCTTGGATTTCAAAGCTGCTTATGCACCCTCTGTTGCGAGCCCTGGCCAGGAGCTCTTTGGTTCGCAGGAATTCCGAGGAATCGATACGCTAGATCCAGGTTCGCTTACAAGGAGCATCTTCAATAAAGCATCAGACTTACAGTCAAATGCAGGCTAAGCTTCCATCAGCTGGGTCCCGGCGGTGCACACACACACAGCAAAACTTAGCCAAACCCCAGGACCTTGAGCACAACTAAAACCACCCATCTTATACTTGAAAAGTAATCAATCAAGCTATCCCAAAACACTCTGATGGGGGGAAGAAACAACCCATGCCTTGAAGATGAGCAGTTGCTAATGAGTATGAGATTCTCTTGGGAGTGCGCAATCAGCGTTTTCCCACAAAAATCAGAGCAGAGAAGACCCAGCACATAGCAAAGATGGAGTCACTCCAGCCCAAAACACCCTCAAAGCCATGGCAGAGCCAGGTTCTGGAGTCGGAGAGGCAACAAGGGCCCGGGAGTGACATCTGGAGAGCTCAGGCTGTATCTCCTTGCAACTCCGTATACTGTGTCTTCAGTCCAGGCCCAAAAGGGCATATCTTTGATTACGATGCCCCAAGTGATGGGAAGGAAGGAGCATGTGAAATGAAAGATCCCCAGGTTCACTGCTGGTGGCAAGGGAAAACCGCACAGCCTGACAACCAACCGTCTCTTCAGCATTAGTCGGAATGAGATGACAACAGCCACATGTGTCTAATTGATTAGAATTGGGGCGCAAGTGGGAGGCCACTCCAGAAGAATGCTCTACCATGGGAAGAATGGAAGCACCGCCCCCCCCCCCGCGCCCAGCTTTTAGCAGCACTGAGATGTTTTATTGAGAACCTTTCTGGAGCAAAACAAGGAACAGAAATCAAATCTGTATGAGTCTCAAGTACTGATATATCAAGTGGAGAGAAACGTACACGTGCAAATACACACACATTCCGTAGGGGAAATGAATAGTAGCCAAGGTTTCCCGCATAGTGTATTCTCAGTGGGAAACGTGTTTAACTTTTTGTGTGTATATATAAAAAATGAGAGAACACAAATCCCCAAGGAGTTTAAAGGTATTGAAACCCAGATACTTAAACGATGACCTGCTTATCAGTTAAGAACTATTTCAGAGGTGATGCTCCGCATTCCCCCCCCCCCCCCCCAAAAAACAGACCCTCCGATTTTCTTTTTTTATCTGGCTAACGTTAGCCAACAAATGAAAGCCTTTTTGTTCATCTGGCCTTTGGGACCAGTTGGGTGTTACGTTGAGAGAGTGCTTGGTTGTTTAATTTCTTCTGCTAGATACTGGCTTGTAATTTCCCCTCACTGTTAGGTGTGGCCTATTTAGGGTCACGTTTAAAGCTAGCTATTTAATTACCGCTGATTACTTTAATCGTGGATTGTTTTGAACAGAGACAGCCTTGGGAACCGGCAACTGAGGTATAACCAATTTTTTTAAATAAACTAAAACACAAGAAAAAGTGTCAAAAAAGCCTTGTGAAGCAGGTCTTCCAGGAGAGATGGTGCAGAAACTAGCCTCGGGTTGATATGTACACGTAAAGGCAAAGTAATAGACACCCATCAAGACATTCGCACTGCCTTTGCAGGGGAGCCATGTGTCAGCCATAAAATGCCCAGTCGGCCCTCTCAGAAGCTCCAGACATCATGTTGCTACCACAATGGTCATCAATATGCTGAATTTCTTTGGACAAAGTTAAACAAAAAACCCTTTACAAAAAAAAGAGGAAAAAAGGGGTGAATTCCCCTCCCTATACCTGATTGGAGGTCTCTTGCTATTGTGTGAGCCAGTGCCGCAGACCTTTCCAGGTTGGTTATACAGAGCAAGTAAGACTGAATGGCACTGACGATTGCAGTGGTTTCCTTGTCGGCCACCAGCCGAGATCCTCTTCTCATCTGTTCCAATATTTTAGGCTTCAGCCTTTCTTGGAACGCACGGTTAGCTGCACACATGTAGAGGGTGTCCAGCGGGACCTTGGAAAAGCACAAAAAAGCTGGAGTGTGTCTGAAATTGTCACTCCCTGTTAAAGTCACTACAGCAAAGCAACATTAAGGAGTCTCTTCTACATACATAAGGGGCCTGTTACAAATATCCCCCTCCCGTTCTGATGCAGGCAAGGAACAGAACACGAGATGGGGTAGCGCAGATTAAAGGCTGAGCTATGCATGGAGAAGGGATGACCTGATTATCAACGACTGAGGCCTAGAGAGGCAGGGAGCAGTTTCGGCCCTCCCCACCCCAATGCTGTCACCGTCAGTGTGTTTCTTTATTTGCTCTCACAGAAACAAATGCCTGCCATCCACTTCTTTTTTGGGGGGGTTAGGGTTGCCAGGTCCCCCGGGTGGGCGGGGAGAACCCCGCTCGATGGGTCTGTTACCTGCCAGCCTGGATCGGGCCGTCAGGTGGAACCCCATCCCCAAAGTGCCGGGATCGCGGAGATGTGCCCGGCGTGATGACGTCCCCCGGAGGTGACGTCATTGCATCGGGCACGTTGCGGGGGGGACGCTCTATCATTCGAGGGTGTCAGCTTTCTCTTTGGGAATAATGAACCGTTATGTTCGGGCGGGATTCTACCTTGGTGTGATTGGCTCCGGGCCATTAGAATGTCAGGGGGGCTTGGTATAACTGCTACTTTTGCACGCTTTTGAGGTTAGGTCTAACAAAGACCGTTAAGAGCCTGGATACCTTCGATGTCTCAATAAACTTCTATTCTCTGAATGACTGTTGTTGGGAACTGATTGCTCCGGGGTTCTAATATTCCAAGGGAACATTAAGGTTCATGAAGCATTGCCCTTGCTGGATCAGACCACCGTCCATCTAAGCATACACAATGACTGCTAGAGCAACATGCTCCTGGAAGCTCGCAAGCAGCATATAAAGGTGATAGCCCATCCCTTTTGGCAGGTGCTCAGAGATATAGTGCCACTGTACATGGAGGATCTTCTGAGCTATCACGAATCACTGTTAACAGCCACCGCAAAATCTGCTTGATTTCAGTTCTGTAGCCATTTAAATTCGTACCCATCAACCCATGTTGTGACAGCCGTTTGTACAAACTGAAAAAAACCAACCCATCAAGCCTAGCCCAGAGCAGGTTTTTTTTTACCTTCACGATTTTGGAGATCAAGAAAACCTTTGGGAATGATTCCTCATTCAGTTCTGGAGCTGTAAAAAGAGGAGCCAGGAATATATTGCCTACGTACCTTGTTCAATCAAATTCCATCTCTCTCAAAGAATATGAAAAACAGCTGCATGTTTACTATTAGCAAAAACTTACTAATTATTTTCCAGAAACACTGTGAAGTTTTGAAGAAGATCAAGTGGAAGGGCAGCCTGGCTTGAGCAGCTGGCGATAAAGGAATAGCCCGTTTGAACGCATACTGATGTTCCGGGTCTCCAGGAGTGGAAGTCCTTCTGTAGGATTTTAAGTGTTCGATCAGCATCAGGGCCTACGGGAACAGACAAAGAGGGACTGTGACTCAGCTGCAGAGCACCTGCTCAGTGTGTAGAAGGTCCCAGGTTCGATCCCGGGCATCTCCAGTTGAAAGGATCAGGGAACCAGAGACATGAAAGACCTCCGCCTGAGACTCTGGAGAGCCGCTGCCAGTCTGAGCAGACAATACTGACCTTGATGGACAGAGGGGTCTGACTCTGTATAAGATAGCATCACATGATCATGTGAATGCTGGTCTCCCCCGCTCATAAGAACGTAAGAGAAGCCAAGGTTGGGTCAGGCCGATGGCCCATCCAGTCCAACACTCTGTGTCACACAGGGGCCAAAAATACCAGGTGCCATCAGGAGGTCCAGCAGGGGGGCCAGGACACTAGAATTCATTCCCACTGTTGCCCCCCCCCAAGCACCAAGAATACAGATCATCACTTGCCCCCAGACTGAGAGTTCCTATCTGTACTTTGTGGCTAATAGCCACTGATGGACCTCTGCTCCATATGTTTATCTAATTCCCTCTTGAAGCCGTCCATGCTTGTAGCCACCAACACCTCCTATGGCATGTGTTAATCACTCTTTGTGTTAACACTCCATGCGTTAATCACCCCGAGAGTTGTCCTTTCAAGGGGGGGGGG
>NW_015170277.1:88359-158044 GCF_001447785.1 Gekko japonicus
GAGGCTTTGCCTTTCAAGGGGGGGGGGGGGAAATAAGCATTCTCAAAGAATACAACATAGCCAGGATTTCTTCACGCTATGTTTTGCTTGGGAGCTGAACAGAAATTCATTAATGCTTGTGAACGACATACTTTGTACACAAGTCTTTTCAGAAAAATGTTTTCTTTCCAAGAGGGACCTGATCTTCACAAGACGATACCTCAAATGCCTAGGTATTTTTTGAAGGTTCTCTCTCCAAGACACAGCGTATGTGTAGCATCCATGAGAATAATCCAAGACAGAGCCCATTTGAAAGACCAAAATTATATTTTGGGTAAGTAAAGCCACAAGTATCCACTTACTTGATTCAGCGGGACGTTTGGTATTTCCCCACCAGCTTTCTCTATAATCATCAGAAGACTTTCAATAGTTTCGTAGTCATACGGATCAAGCTATTACAGAGATTGAAGCAAGACAAAAGAAACACATTCTGATTACAAAGCTTGCATAAGAGAAACTCTGGCCCGGCTCAGACACAACATTTAACTTCCAGCCTCCCCCTCTTCACAAGGGTTTGCTAACCAACTTCAAACCACGGTTTATATGGGCTCTGGTAAGTGTTAACCATGGATAACCATATCATGGCACAGTGAGTAAACCATGGATAACCATATCATGGCACAGTGGGTATATCCCACTGTCTTAACATCCGAACTGTGTCAGTTCGAGCCCCGCGCTGGTGTGAGCTGCCAGCCTGTTGTCCCCAGCTCATCGTCCCCCCAGCGATTCGAAAGCCTCGGTGAGTAGATAAAATGGGAACCACTCCTTAGAGAGGGTGGGCACACCAACTTCCCCTCCTGGAAAGGTGTTAGCTGTCGGTTGGGGACGTCCTGGTCCAGGATCCGGAAGGCAGAAGATCTACTCGGCTACGAAAAATCCCTGCAGCGGGATGCTCCGGCCAGGCGGTGGCAGTGTGGCGACACGACATACGGGTCCTGAAGCCCCAACATCATCAAGCCGGTCGACGCAGCCGTTAGGGACATGACTGAGCCAAGCCAGAACGTTTCCACCGTGCAGTTACAGCGTGTGCAATTAAATGAATTATATGTTGTCTTCCCTAGCCCCTATGAAACATTGTTAGTCCCCTGTCTAAAGAGTAACTGTAAATCACTTTGAGCACACTTGTGGGGAAAGCGATTAATAAATCGAAAGCATTATTATTATTATTATTATTAATAGATTTTTATAATTTAATTTAACGTGCAACTAAAAGAAGCTTTGGGCACCAATCAAGAAGTGACTTCTGGCTCTGTCATATAAAATGGGGCTACTGGTTTTTGGCTTCTCCATGCCCTTATCATAGTATCAAAGAAATTACTTGCTCAATGGGCACCTTACTACAGTGGGCCTTATGGGACACTGTAGATTAGACCAGTGCAAGTGGTTCTGCATGTGGTCTCTGCCACAGCGGAGGGGCTGTGGCTCAGTGGTAGAGCATCTTCTTGGCATGCAGAAGGTCCTAGGTTCAATCCCCGGCATCTCCAGTTAGAGAAGGACCAGGCAGTACGTGATGTGAAAGACCTCTGCCTGAGACCCGGGAGAGGTGCTGCTGGTCTGAGAGGGCAACAGTGACTTCAAGAGACCAAGGGTCTGATCCAGTATATAAGGCCGCTTCATGTGCCTTACACATCAGGGTATAAAACCTGATGTTTAAATGGTCAATTCTGATCTCTAATAGCACCACATTCAGCAGAGTGAGCACTCTGAAACTTCAATAGACGGGCTTGACTCAGCCAAAGCAAAGTGTTTATCTCAATGGGCGGTATTTAAGCAGGTTCACAACCTTTCCACCCAAATGAACTACACTTGAATTCTGATGACTCTTGACCAATGGTGATGTTTTACTTAGCTCTACCTTGTACAACATGGCATTAAGGCTTATAACCAAGCTGTTGGTGTTTCTCAACAAGGGGATGATCTCTGTGGCTCTAGCCACGACTGAGGCAGGCGGTCGCTTCCCAGCATCCCCCATAGATTCCTCTTCAACGTGACTTGCGCTGGCGTTTTGGAGAAGTGCTTCGATATAAAGCTGCAAGGCTGTGTCACTGTCCAACTGGAAAGACCTTTAGAAGAACAGAGAGAGGGGTGGCGGTGAGGGAGTAAACAGAAATCCTCATTCAGAAAACAGCGTTGCAATACATTGCTCGAGGAGGAGAGGGATTATTTGCTTTGCTTTTAGACCACAGGCTAGTTAGGGATTTCAATACAACCTTAACGTTCTTTTTTTGACCCAACATAATGGCAGTGTGTTTCCCCCTCACCTGCAATATTTTAATATGAGATCTGTTTTCACATGTGGATTCTGAACCAAAGTCCTCAGAAGCTCTTTCTTCCTTATTGATGGTGTTCTAAATACATCCTGGAAAGAGATCTGCGGACGAACAAAAGGGCTAGTTAGGACAGGTGTTTTCCACCATGTTAGTTAAGATACCATTGTGTGTGGGGGGGGGAGAGAACGAACGTGGGTACGTGGAGGGAAACTCACTTCCCAGTAGCATCCAGTAGCATCCAAGACAGGACAAGTAACCTGCATGCAAGCGACCAGTCCTAAGTTTCAAAACTAGTATTCAATTTCAGCAGAATGGCAATAGTCACTCTTTTCTCTTATCTGTCTACTAGGATACTGTGTGAGCCTGCAGAAGGAATCGGGGACTACTGTTCTTGAACGGGGCCATCAAAACATTGTAAGTCAGTAATCAATAAACCAATTTGTGAATCCAAATTCTAGTGCTTGTCCTATGGTTGTTCTGGGGAAAACAGAGTCTCAGTGCAAGTCCCACCCTTTCTAGAGTCTCCATCAGTCTGAGCAGGTGGCAAGACCAATCCAGGGCAAGGGGGGGGGGGATACACAGTGAACTCATTTCATCCTCCGCAGCAAGAGGAGAGGTGCCTACCCTGCTCTGTGATGCTTTCTGCTTTCCTTGTATACACTACACCGGGGGTGGCCAAAAGCCGCACAGAATAAAGAAGAAAAAGAAATTGGATTTCTACCCCGCCCTTCACTACCCAAAGGAGTCTCAGAGCAGCTTACAAACTCCTTTCCCTTCCCCTCCCCACAACAGACACCCTGGGAGGTAGGTGGGGCTGAGAGAGCTCTTGACAGAAACTGCTTTCTTTTCAAGAACAGCTCTTATCAGAACTATGGCCTGCCCAAGGTCATCCAGCAGGTGCAAGTGGAGGAGTGGGGAATCAAACCTGGTTCTCCCAGATTAGAGTCCGTGCACTTCACCACTACACCAAACTGGCTCCCAGATTAGAGTCCGCGCACTTAACCACTACACCAAAACATCAGATGTTTGAGAGCCGCAAGACAGGAACCAATGTTACATGCTCTACACTATCTTATGGGACCCAACAAAAACAAGAAGAGGTAAAAGTTGTGTTCTGCTCTCCCACCCCACCCACCCACACTTGAGACAGCTTTCTGGAGATAAGTTGCAAGTATCCCCCCCTCCATCCCAAAAACTCAAGTTCTGTCAAAAGCAATTATTGCTGCCTGTGACTGTTTGCACTAGAACAGTTCCACAGACTTGAACTGCATTGCTGTATAGCAAACATGCTGTGGAATAAGATCAGTGCCTCCACAAGAGTTTGGCAACTTGGCATGATCAACTAATGGCACAAGTAATATGTGAAGACTCTGGTCTACCGCATGCTGTGGCACAATAGTCCAATAGCAAAGTTTCATAGGGTGCGGCCAGACGGGCCATTTAGTCCGCTTTCGGCTCGCCTCAGAAACGGATTTTATCTGCACGATCACACAGTCAACATCTGCCTCACGTCCCCAGCCGTCGCTTTCCGGCTCAAAACCGTTTTAACCCGGAGTATTTTGATACCAGGTCCCCAAGTGGTGTTTTCCTGATTCTCCAGTTCCAGCTGCACTTCTCTGACATCTGATCGCTCCTGCGGTCTCGAGCCACTTCCGGTTTAAACCCCTTCCCCGCTCGAAAGCTGCCCGAGGTTTCCGCTTTTCGCCCGCCATTTTTTTTAAAGCGTTGCGGTGTGCGCATAGGTGGAGGCCCGCCGCCACCACGTTATTAAAAACAATGTTTAAACGGTGCCTAGTTTTAGCATTTAGACGAGTTCGGGATCTCACAGAGGCCAGTTTCGGGGTAAAAGTTTAAAGGGAAATGTTCCTTTAAAATTTAAAGGGAAGTGTTATAGCAGTCAGGTTGAAGTGAAAATCACGAAAATTTTAGTTCTACAGATGGCTGCCTGTGCACATGCCCAAACTGAGAGAGAGAGAAAAACAACACCGACGCACACTCCCACGTGTGGATGGCGGGGAGCAATGGGGCTGCACAGCGATCCAGAGCAAGGAGGTGAGTGTGATCGCGATTCTCCAGGTTAAAAAAGACCGCATCAGGGCCGGAGCAATTTAAACTGCTCCCAGCACACCGTCTGATCGCACCCATAGAGTCTTACAGAACAGAACTCTACAAAGTACTAACTTAAAAAAAACATCTGCCCAGAAATACCATATGCAAATCATTATTCTGCATAGTTATGTTTACATTTCTGTCATCTATCCTCAATTCAATTTTTTAAAAAACTCACTCTAAGTTTTCCAAGTTCTTTGCCCCATTCAGCATCATTCATTAATTCTTCAAATCTCTGCTTTTCTTCCACATCATCATACCAACTGGCAAGTTGTGCTCCAACAAAGGCAACTGACTGTTAAAGAGCAAAAAAACCAGTCATGGGTAAAAAGCACATGCAGAGTTGTAGTAGGCATATTCCAGTACGGTAGCAGTGTCCAGCTGTTTCAAACACAAAACAGCTGGATTCGAGTTGTGTTGCACCTTAGAGAACAAGATTCCTGGTGTATATCTAATTCCCTCTTGAAGCCGTCCATGCTTGTAGGTGCCACCACCTCCTGTGGCAGTGAATTCCACGTGTTAATCACTCTTTGGGTGAAGAAGTACTTCCTTTTATCTGTTCTAACCCGACTGCTCAGCAATTTCACTGAGTGCTGACAGAGTTCTTGTACTGTGAGAAAGGGAGAAAAGTACTTCTTTCTCTACCTGCTCTATCGATCATGTCACCCCTCAAGCCCTCATTTCTCCAAGCTAAAGAGCCCCCAGCACTTTAACGTTTCTTCATAGGGAAAGTGTTCCAACCCTTTTATCATCCTAGTTGCCCTCTTCTGCACTTTTCCCAATGCTATAATATCCTTCCTGAGGTGTGGTGACCAGAACTGTACGCGGTACTCCGAATGAGGTTGCACCATCGATTTATACAGGGGCAAAGCTCCCTTCATCAGGTATCTAATGAAAGTACCTTTGGCTCTCGAAAGCTCATACCCTGAAAATCTTGTTGGTCTCCAATGGGATAATGGACTCAAACCTAACTGTTCTACTGCAGGCCATCAGGGGCCACCCTCCAAAACTGAACAGAAAACAGAGTCTTGTGGCCCTTTAAAGATTCACAGAATGCCTGGAAGAGCTGAGGCATTTCCCCCATACGGTTCCTGAGCACTGCCGCTGCTTCTCAAGTGCCCACCCATTTATTTCTCTGTACGGAGACAAACCTATCTGCTACAATGAACTGGTCGGGTCTTCAAGGTCCCACGTGTATCCCTCCCATCACGCACAGCCTCTAAGTCCTTCCAAGAGGAGATGCCTCTTCCTTCCCAGTCTTCCCATCACTCACTGGATAGATTCGGACATGATGACATTCCATGGTTTGTCACTGTGAGAGCAACAAGCTTGGAAATCCTCGGGCTTTTGTGCTTCCTCCCACTTCCCCGACAAATATTTGAGCTTTGAGTCCTTTCATGAATCCCACTGCACCACGTCCAATCTGGAAGGTCTAACTTTTAAATGAAGACCTTGTTGGGGTTATGCAGAAGAGACAGCAATGCAATTTTTCCTGACTGCCATTTCTCAACCAGCAACTAATAAAAAGACTCGAATGAATTCGTGGGTACAACCTCTTCGTGCGCAGGTTGACTTGTGAATAAAGGTGAGCACAGTATGTCTTACACACACACACTCGATCCCTTAGAAGAGAGAAGCTGAGACTTACCAGAACCTTGCTGTAATTTTGCCAAGTTTTATTGATCGTGTCCCAGAGGTATTCATAGAACGATTCTTTGCGCAATAAGGAGCAGTAGCCTCCTGCCAGACTGCGGTCTACGTGGCGACTGTGGAAAACCTACAAAGTGCAGATTTCAATTAAACACTTAATTTTCTGCACTTAAAAAAAATGTTAGCAGAATATTTTTATTTATTTGTTTAGACATACCCCGCCCTCCCAGCCAAGGCCGGCTCGGGGCAGCTTACAACAGAATACAACACACACACAAATTTAAATAATCCTAAAAACAGAATAAAACGTTTCAACATTTTAAGCATTTCAACATTTTAAACATTTTAAAGGTGCTTGTTGGAAATGGTGTGGCACCTCGGGATAGAAGGGAATGATTACCCAAGAAATTCTTTCGCAGAAGCCCCGCTGAAATAAACGGGTGCTGCGGCTGTGCCAGAGTTAGAGGGAACGGGATCCAGCGCCCTACACAAGGGCTTGCCCTCCCATCCTGTCTTCTGCGGCACTGCGACCTGCTCACCTTGTGCAGGAGGGCCATCACATTATCTTTAATCTTTGACTCCGAATAATGCGTCACTGTGGTGAGAGATCCTATGGCATCTCGTACTGTTTCCTGGTTATGCAGCTGATGGACAGAGAACACCACGCTGGAATCACAACTAGATAAACAGGAAAAGAGACTTCCCAGCAGTAACATAAACGAGAACAAAAAAGCTGTGGCATAAGACGCTAAACAATATTGTCATCAGTGATTCTAAGAAAATTCAAATATATATATTGTAAAGCAAAATCCAAAAAGTATGGCAATACGATGCAATCAATGTGATATACAATCACTGGCAAGCAATAGACAATGTACAATCTGAAGGAAATTATGCAATAACGACGATCCCGGGTATGCACTTTGTTTCGAATATCATCTTCTTCTTCAGATATATATATATATGTATATATATATATACACGCACATTTGGAGTGTTCTATATCTCTGGGACTATATTAAAGTCTTTATGAAAATTCTTGTGTTCAGCCTTCTCTATAAGGATTTCACGATGATTCAATCATATAATACCATCTGCAGACAGGCCAACTTGTCACAGTTTTAAACACAGAATCCTTTAGCATTACAATGCTGGCATAGCCTCATAGAAAGACTATATGTAAGAACTGCAATAAGTGGAAATCACAACTAGACATCTCCTTGCTCCAAAAGCATTTTACTTGGTTTTTGTTTCCACTCTCCGTAACCCTTCACAAGTGTCCAGAATCAGTACTGCTGTTATGTTTCCATATTTTAGGCAGTGATCCACTGACATGAGCGTAAACCATTATATTACAGAAAACGGAAAAGCAGCGCATTTTCAGGGAACTCATTGTGGTGACTTTCTTGAAGATGATAATAGCTCCAGAGGAAGCAGCTCCAGAAGAATAATGCCAGGAGGCCTAACACAACTGGACCTCCCCCCCACCCCACCGCCTGCCCTTTAAAACGTTGCACAGGTCTGGATCAAGGCGCGCATCCCAAGTTCTCCTCTGCCAACTGTCACTGGCTAATTAGTAGTATGAGTAAGAAATGGTTACTGCCCAACAGAATTATTGCACTTGAGACAGATGTACACAACATCTACCCACCTTTCTACCTATGCCTATCTTTTCCCCACTCTATGTGCAAACATATCCAAATTTAATTTTGTTCTTGGCCTGCAGAACTGCAAATTTTAGGCATGCGGGTTCCATATACATCATTTCCGGTACACCAAAAGACAGTCAACATCAGGTACGACTAAAACGAGCATGACCCAAGTAGTCTCACCCCATGATGCATACCTTTTCAGCCAGGTCGATATCCACAATGTTCCCTGCTATGTGCTGAACGACAGACCCCAAAGAGGTATTAATCAGCCTCAAGCTCAGTTCATGTTGACTACATTCTTGCAGGTTGTCGAGCAGGACAGACATCGGGGTGCCAAGGGGCAAGCAGAGGTTTTTCCCTAGGAAAAAAATCCCACACATACCCCCAATTACAGAATTGAAGGTTCATATTATAGAGGACGTTAAAAGGTTTGTAAGGCATGCTTGACTGGCAGTGAACTATGCTGCTGGAAACCCATCGGAACTAGACAGTAACAAATATGCTCTTTTTTCTCAGTGGCTCTCGATGGGACACAGAAGTGCCCCACAAAATACTACAGAATAGACGGCGTTGGCCAACCCTGGTTGATACACACGAACGCAAGGTGACCAGGAAGCCCTAAGTGGCAGAGTGCAGATCGACCTCTTTCTAAAAGCAGGAAATAATGTCACAGCCAGCTGAGGAAACCAGAAGTAAACAAGACAAATCACTGCAAACTGTGCATTACCAAATTTCTATTAATGCAAACTGTAACATATTCCACCATATATTCATATATGTTTTACAGACAACACAAGTCAAGCTTCAGGTGGTGAAGATGGATGGAATTGGACGAACTCCCCCGGAGTTGAGACTTGTTTCGAGGCATCTTTTTCCTACATACAACCTCAGCTGTGCATTCACATGGTCATAAATCTTCCAAATTGGAATTTCCTTGATTCCTATACGTTTTGATGTCATTCACAAAACATTCTTAACAACAATCAACAAAAAGGTTGATCAGCCCGTCTTGAATATTGTTGTTAAGAATGTTTTGTGAATGACATCAAAACGTATAGGAATCAAGGAAATTCCAATTTGGAAGATTTATGACCATGTGAATGCACAGCTGAGGTTGTATGTAGGAAAAAGACGCCTCGAAACGAGTCTCAACTCCGGGGGAGTTCGTCCAATTCCATCCATCTTCACCACCTGAAGCTTGACTTGTGTTGTCTGTAAAACATATATGAATATATGGTGGAATATGTTACAGTTTGCATTAATAGAAATTTGGTAATGCACAGTTTGCAGTGATTTGTCTTGTTTACATCGGTATTATACTGCAATCCCCCTTTATCTGTCTTACTAGAGGAAACCAGAAGTGACATCACAGCCACTGCAGGCTACTGAGGCCATTTTGAGAAGGACAAAGAGGCTCTGGGCTGGAGGCAGCGTAAACTGTTCTCCGAGGGAGCAACCAGAGCCTAGAGATGGGAGGGAGATATCACAACCTGCAAAGGACTGACAGATTTGACAGGTACATGGGCCACAGGAAAGTCAATACCCTTGGAAACAGGAGATTTGCATGAGGGGACCCTGGTATAAGGGAACACTGGGAAAACCATCAACCTGTCTTTTTTTGCTGGGGGGGGGGGGAGACAAACTAGAAGGTAAGGACTTATCCAGCAGTGATGAGGTACCCAAGAAAGTCAGGGTGCCCAGAGGACAGCAACCTCTGAATTTTAGAACTCTTGGAGAACAGGTGAAGTGCAAGATTGGAGGCGGGCATTTGTTGTCCCCATCTTCAAGAAGGGGAAAAAGGAGGATCCGGGTAACTACCAACCCATCAGTTTGACGTCTAATACCTGGGAAAGTTTTAGAAAAAAATAATCAGACAGTCCTTGAGCATTTAAAAGGACAGCTGTAATTACTAAGAGCCAGCATTGGTTTCTCAAGAACAAGTTATGTCAGATTAACCTTATCTCTTTTTCTGAGGAAGTTACTACCTTGCTGGATCAGGGGAATGCTGTAGACATAGTTTATCTTGATTTCAGTAAGGCTTTTGATAAGGTTCCACATAATATTCTTGTTGACAAATTGGAAAAATGTGGTTTGGATCCTATGACTGTTAGGTGGATCTGTAACTGGTTGACAGACTGCACCCAAAGAGTGTTTGTGAATGGTTCCTCATCTTCTTGGAGAGCAGTGACAACTGGAGTGTTTTGAGGATGTGTCCCGGGACCTGTTTTGTTCAATTAAATTTGCAGATGATACTAAATTGGGAGGGGAAACAAATACAGTAGAAGACAGAATCACGATACAGGATGATCTTGACAGGCTGCAAAACTGGGCTAAAACAAATAAAATGAATTTCAATGGGGATAAATGTAAAGTTCTGCATTTAGGTAGGAAAAATCAAATGCATAATTATAGGTTGGGGGAGACTTGTCTTGGCAGTAGTATATGCAAAAGGGATCTTAAGGTCTTAGTAGACCATACACTGAACATGAGTCAATAGTGTGATGCGGTAGCTAAAAAGGCAAATGTGATTTTGGGCTGTATCAACAGAAATAGAGTATTCAGATCACGCGAAGTGATGGTACCACTTTACTCTGCTCTGGTTAGACCTCACCTAGAGTATTCAGTTTTGGGCACCACAATTTAAGAAGGATATAGACAAGCTGGAACATGTCCAGAGGAGAGCAATGAAGATGGTGAGGGGTCTGGAGACCAAGTCCTATGAGGAAAGGTTGAAGGAGCTGGGTATGTGTAGCCTGGAGAGGAGACAACTGAGAGGTGATATGATAACCATCTTCAAGAGGATGATACAGAGTCGTTTTCTGTTGACCCAGGAGGTCAGACCAGAACTAACGGGTTGAAATTAAATCAGAAGAGATTTTGCCTAAACATTAGGAAGAACTTTCTGACAGTTAGAGCGGGTCCTCAGTGCAACAGGCTTCCTTGGGACGTGGTGGGCTCTCCTTCTTTGGAGGTTTTCAAACAGAGGCTGCAATGTGGATTCTGTAAACTTAGGCAGATCATGAGAGGGAGGGCAGGAAGGGTTGCCTCAGTGCTTAGTTCTTGTTGCCCTTTCTTACACGCACAGGGAATGCTGATCGCCACGTTGGGGTCAGGAAGCAATTTTTCTCCAGGTCAGTTTGGCTGGGGATCCTGGAGGTTTTTTGTCATCTTCTGGGCATGGAACAGCAGTCACTGCGGGTGTGGAGGGGGAGGTATTTGTGAATTCCCTGCATTGTGCAGGGGTTGGACTAGATGACCCTGGAGATCCCTTCCAACTCTATGATTCTAACCAAGGGCTGGGGCTCTGTTCTCAGAAATCCTTAAGGAGCGAAAACTCACACTAGAAGAAGAAGACTGGATTTATACCCCGCCGTTCACTCGGAGTCAAGGCTCCAAAGAACTGGAAAAGTGGGAGGAGCAACAATAGATGAGATAAAAATCTGCAAAGCTCAAACTCTTCAGTATACCTAACTCTCTGGATCCCAGGGCATATCTGCATTTGGACCTGAAGAGAACACTTTTGCTTTTTTCTCCTCTGAGCAACTTTTTATGCAATATTATCGCCCTGTCCTTAAAGGTGTATTTTTATGCCAATCTCATAGCCATTTGCTTGTGCAGATACCTGGTATCAATGAGCTATGTGCCAAACTGGTACAATCGAGAGGATCTCTCTTCCGTTCTGCAAGACAGGCAACAACATATGATGAAAACGTCTGCTCCCCCAAAACAATGGAAGAAAAAAAAATGTTATTAGCATCTAATCTGGATTTGCTTTAAAAGGGGGGAAGGGATAACGAGGCTCAAAACTAGCTTAGACAGGTTACCGGCGAGAGGCAGCATTCTCGAAGCAATTTCATATGCAACAGGAAGTACAGCAGGTGGGTCCAGGATTGCTCCATCTTCAGTGAAAAAATAATCAAAAGCCCACTCCGTGTATGGGTCTTTCTCAGCTCCAGAAAGTGATGTCTACACAAAGGAAAAAAATTGCTAGGATTTTCAAGACTGCACAAAAGGCAGAGCAGAACTAGCTCAACAGGCAGGACAGGGAAAGCTCCTTGCTAGGCCCTTAGCTCGGTATGCCTGCTTCTGTTCCCTTACACAAAAGACAGAAGACAGCCCATTGGTGCTGAAGTCTTTTGGAATGGAAGAGAAGCAACTTTCGGTCTCCTTTGAGGAGAAAGGTGGGGTATAAACGAGGTATACAACAACAACAGGCCCTTATGCAATCCAAGCCCTGTCCTTATTTGAGTTAAGAATGAAAGCAAACAAACGAAAGAAGAGGAGCCCATTCAGAGCACATTTACACATCTCACACTTCATCTCTTTCCCCTTAGCACAGATTCCCTTTGTGCCCTAGCTTGAACCAGAAGGCATCAGTATGAACAGCTAATATATGTGGTCCCACATCACCTTTGATATAACTCCAGTGTCTTCCATTTGGCACTTGTCATAAATTTCACAGGCAGACCTCGTATATCTGCAAAGCTCTACTGCATCTAATAAGAGATCTGTGAGGAAAAACTAAAGTGAAGGTTTACGTTCTCTGGAATAAAACACACGGCTTTTAAAAAACAACACTTTTTGCATGAAATGAATAAACAAAAGTTTTAAAGCAATTTAAACTACCCCAGAAAGCTTTGATTTAAGCATTAACAAGCCTGCAATATTCTCACGTATTTAAAATATTCTTCCATATTAACAGTTTGTTAACATGCTCTGCTGTCAGTTTTGTGGAAGGACAATTAACAGGAAAGTCAGCATTGGAAAATGCACATTCTGCAGGCACAGAAGTTTCCGGAATGCACAGGTAGGTACCACCCTTCTGCTGGTTCTCCAAGCCAGGGAAAACATGTACAGCAATACATAAAGTAGTAAAACTAATCCTTAAAAGTCAGATTCTTCCACATTTAATGTTTTGCATCTTACATCCTGGAGACCATATTTTCCCAGAAGGCAACACTTGAAAGTATGGCAAGCATTTACCGCTGCCGCAGATTGTAGCTGCCTGGCACGCCGTGCTGTGGACCACCTCTGGAAGACTTAATCCTTCATATGTGACTGTCATGCTATTGAGATCAAACGTATGACAGAGCTTTTGACTTGCTAAAAACAGCAACTCTCCTGCTTGTTCGTTGCGGTGACGTTCATAAAAATCCCTGGAGGACGGGGGAGGAGTAGAGGAAAGGGTTAACTTGAGAAACAGAAGTACCTATAGACAACAAAATAATTCAACAAGGCACACAAAGTTCCAGACAGTACACTGAACAATAATGTTATGCAAAACAAATAAATCACTCCCTGGAAAGCCCCAACCCATCTGGGACCAGGAAGCCTCAAGGACTGCCTGCTCCCGTTATCAATCTGCTCAGTCATCTTCAGAGACTGCAATCTAGGTACCCCCATTTTCAGAAGTGAATGAGTGCCTGGATAGCTTTTGCTCTGTTAATGCAGTCCCACCTTTGCCACTTTCCTTCCAGCAACCCAGAAGTGCCAAATAGGTTTAAAATTTAGGTAACTAGCAGGAACCTTTCCCCCCTCCTGATATTTGTAGTTGATATCAAACATTAGTTGGGGGCTGTTTAAGATCCGTGTCTATGATTAACAAAGCTTTGTTCACTTGAGGCACCTGCGTTCTCTGTGGGGGCTCCTATGTTCTGAAACGGCCTTGCCCAAGGAGTTCAGGAAGGCCCCCACACATCTGTCATTGTGAAGAATGTGCAAAACAGAAACATTCAGGGGGGTGCTTTTATAAAGAAATGAGAACTGTAGCATAACGGCTCAGGACGCCACTTTTGTAGGGGAACAGGATTGTAGTGTATTACAACAAACAGTGCAATAGTCTAAAGACTGCGTGCATCGCCTTGCTTTTTAATGTATCTTCTTCAACTTTTGTAATCCCCTTTCTGTCTTATGCCATGTCATGTTTCAGAAAGGTGACTGTCTTGCTCACTCTAATCCTAATCCCATTGCATTGTTTATTGGATGTTTTACACTGACTGAAGTGCTTCTGTAGTTCGTAATCTGCCTTCAGTCTCAGTGAGGAGAGCTGGCTCTTTGAAACAGTGATTTTGTGCCGTGGTTTGGTCATCAACTTTACAATGCTGTTTATTATCCCATTTTGCTAGTGTTTGTTTTGAATTTCACAAGCTTTTGAGCTGAGAACACAAGACAATATTGAAAAGGAATGAGCAACCTGCATATCTTGAGTGCCTCTTCAACTTGTCTGGCATCCAACGCTTTCAGCACCAGCTCTGACCCCAATTTCAACTCATCCTGTTGAAGAAGTGAAGCCAGTCTGTAAAGTCTGAACTCTGACAGCGGTTTCTTTGCGTGGCTGTCCTTCGAACAGGCATCATCTTCTTGTGTTTTCCCATAAGCTTTAATATGGTCTTCAAGCAGCTGAGATCTTAGTATTGGATTCTCATAATCCTTGGCTGAAATTGTGATATCAAAACTCTCCTGAGCAAGAGGGAAGAAAAGGGGAAAATAAAGAACAAATGCAACCCTGCTGCTCCATCTCCATCTTCCCCAGACATGGTGAATTTCTTAACAATTACAAGTGCTGAAACAACACATGCCACATTTGGGATACAAGATGCTTTTCCTGGGACGCAGGATACTAACCCAGCAAAATCCAGTTTTGTCTACTCTGACAGGGAATAGCTCTCTGTGGTCTCAAACAGGGATCCCCCCCCCCCCGTGTGCCTTTTGACTGCAGATCCTTTATAATTGGAGATGGTGGAAATGAACCTGGGATCTTCTACATGCAAAGCACAGACCCACTGAGAGTAATAAAGAAGCTGTTTGTTTTTACTGGCACACAAGGGCATTTATATGAGCATACACCCAAAATTACATTTAATTTGTAATTATTACATTCACTTTAACAGACTGCACAAATTAACTTCTCCATACTATTCTGTGGCCATTGAATCCTCTTACCTGCAAGGTAACAAGAGTTTTAAACACTTCTAAATCTGTTTCATATTCTGCTTTTTTCACAAGATTTTCTGTAGGAAAAGGAGAAGTGCAGGGGGATTAGGCCCTTGAACTGTGGGTCACAAATATAAATAGCTATAAAGAGAGATAAAGCAAGATTACCTTTCTGAATGTTCAGTAAGAACTTGAGGATGTTCACAACCATCTTTTTCACGGACAGCTGCATTTTTGGCTGTGGAGCAGGGACGAAGGGTGAAAAAGAATACATGAAGCTGGTACTCGCGAGGCTGAAGTGTTAAAAAGGCAAACTTTGTTGCCCTGTTCTGTCCTCACAACCACCCTGTAAGGTAGGCTAGGCTGAGTGTGTGACTGGTCCAAGGTCACCCAGCGAGCTTCCGTGGCACAAGTGGGGACCCAGACCAGTGTTCCCTCTAAGCTGAGTTAGTGTGAGCTAGCTCACAGTTTTTTTTATAGCCTCCAGCTCACACACTTTTGTCTTAAGCTCAGGAAGGACGGCTCCGGAGCAAACTAATCGATGCCGCCGCCCAATCCGTCGCTCACGACTTGAATGCCAGTGGCTCACAAAGTAGAATTTTTGCTCATAAGACTCCACGGCTTAGAGGGAGCCTTGATCCAGACCCGGGTTTCCCAGATCCTAGTTCCACACTTTAACCGCTACACCATGCTGGGGACGTGTCATTTTGCTTGTGGGCTGCTTGCAGGGCCATTTTTGGGCAGGAACGCACAGGAACGGAGTTCCGGCTGGCTCCCAAGTTGGCCACGCCCAGCAGGAACTCATTAGCATAATAGGCCACACCCAACAGCAGAAACTCATTAGGATTGGCTACATTAGGGGTGTGTGGCCTAACATGCAAAGGAGTCCCTGCTACAAAAAAAGGCCCTGGGTTTTGACAACAAACAAAGTAAACAGAATAACAAGCAAAAGGTGGCTGTGGCTGGCTAACCACACTTCTGGTAACATGTGGGTGCGGCCTAATGTGCTAATGAGCTGTGCTGTCAGGGGGTGTGGCCCAATATGCTAATGTTGGGTGTGGCCTATTATGCTAATGAGTTCCTGCTGGGCTTTTTCTACAAAAAGAGCCCTGGCTGCTTAGTTCTTGAGTCACTGGGGGTCTGTCTGAAGCTCTTGCCCTGTGCTCTGACAGAATCCGGGGTGGTGGTGGGCAGTGTTCCCTCTAAGCTGAGTTGGTGTGAGCTAGCTGTTGGATCCCCAAGCATCGAGAATAAATCCACGTTTTGAAGAAAAGCAAAATTTATTTCAAAGCTTTGGAAAGACACTCAAACACGTTCTTTGTTAGAACTGACTACAAACGGTTAGGGCAAACAAGATAAAGGGGTTTGAGCCAGGTACAGGACCAATGGGTCACTTTCCCGCTGGCGGGTGAAAGGAAACGGTTGCACGCTCATTCCCTGAGAACCAGGCTATCTCCAGACATAATACAGGTGCAGTTCCCAGGCTCTAAAAGCAACAAGCTGGCAGTTAAGCTTACTCCCCCAATACATCCTCCAGTTGTTTGGCTTAGGCATTTCAGCAGAGTAAAATACAGGCGCACAGGCAGGGGGGGGGGTAGCAACTGTACAGAGATACAACTAACGCAGAACACCATGGCAGCTCGCTGACACTAGCTCACAGTTTTTTAGCCTCCAGCTCACAGATTTTTACTCTAGCTCAGGAAGGATGGCCTCAAAGCAAACTAATTTATGCAGCAGCCAAATGGCTCGCTCACAACTTTAATGCCCGTAGCTCACAAAGTAGGATTTTCGCTCACAAGACTCCACAGCTTAGAGGGAACATTGGTGGTGGGTCTTCTGAAGGATGAGCAGAGTCGTCGGATTCCAACTGCTAACGCCTGACACTTGGAATGGAACCACAGCTCTCAGCTATGAAGTCAAAGTTCAAGCCACACAGCTCTTACTGGATCGCGCTAAATGGAGCTTTGCACGGGAGTTCAGAAGGAGAAGTGTAAGGGGCAAAGGGAGAGGACCCCTAAGATCATGCTTCTTTAGAAAGGACACATGCGTAAAAGTCCCGTGCGAGTTCAGTAGCAGGGCGAGGAAGTCAGGGCACTAGGAATTGCATCTTTCCCAGTACAGGGACCTGCCGTTTCAGACAAGCTCCCAAATCAACAACTTTAAACAGCATCAGTCAGGAAGGCAGAAAACCAGCAGGGGGTGGGGGACTATTGAGCAGAGACTGACACATGCCAATTACCTGCCCACCGCTCTGGTTGCAAACTCAGTGCACGGAGCTCTCGGAGCACCAAGTCCATTCCCTCGAGGGCAGGGTTGCCAAACCTGGAGAAACTCAGGTATGTGGGAGAGACTCTCAGGGGCCCGCTAGATCTACCCTGAAGCTGGGCAGTCATGGAGATTCAAATATATGCTGACAGGACTTCAACTCATACAGAAAGGGAGTGTGACGGGGACCTTGGGTGTTGTAACCGGATAACTCAGTGAAAATGTCAACTTGTATGTGGCAGCAGTGAAAACAGCTAACTCCATGCTGCGACTTATTCAGAAAGGAACTAAAAATAGGACGGCCCGTATTGTAATGCCCCTGCTTATATCCTGTGGTGTGGCTTTGCCTGGAATTCTGCGTACAGTTCTGGTTGCTGCAGCTCAAGACAAGACCCTGCAGCACTAGAAAGGGTGCAGAAGAGGGCAGCCAAGTTGATTAAGGGTTGGATCTCCTTTCCTATACAGAGAGGAAGGAGGTCTGCGGCTTATTAGTTGGGGGGGGCAAGTAAAGGGAAACACCAACAGAGGCTTACAGAATCACGCATGGGGTGGAGAAAGGAGATAGATTTTTTTCTCTTCCCATAATGATAGGAAATAGCCATGGCAACTAGCACAGAAGAGTTTGAAAGTCTTTAAGGGAGCATAGGTCCATCAGTAGCTACTAGCTATGATGACTAAAGGGGACCCTCCACATGCAGCAGCAGTAAACCTCTGAATACCAGCAACAAGGAAGCCACCTTGGCCTGAGATGGTTGGCCCTCCTGACCAAGTGACTGGCCACTATATGAAACAGGGTGCTGGACCAGATGGAACACTGGTTTGATCCAGCAAGGCTCTTACATTCTTTTGTAAGAAGAACAGACAATTGTCTGTTTGACAGCTCCTTCGGGTACTACACACACACACACACACTACTTATCTATGCTGCTTTACTTCATGGAAGTTACCTCTTCAAAGTCAGGAATTTTGTGCTCCAATAAGAGCTTCCCACGGATCAACGTTCTTTCTGCCATTTCCACCGCTTCGGTATGAGGCAAAGATATTAACACGTCTAGGACTTCTTCTCCCTGCAAGCATTCACAAAGATTAGTAGATCAACATACATCTGCAGAAACCAGAGAGGCTCGATAACCATTGAAAAACAAAAGGATGCTTGATTTGTTAACTGGCACAAGTGAAGGATAATTCTTTTATTTTATGATGGCATCCATGTGTAATCATGTTGCAGAACAGCAGCCTAACTGAGAAAACTGGAACTTTTGCATTTGGACTTGACTGTTCAGAAGATCCATTATATTTTAGCTTGCAGAATCTGGAAATTTAAGATTAATGATGTGCCTTCTTCTCTTCCAGAGGAAGATAATTAACAGGAAGCATTTTAATGCACAGACTTAGCAGCCGCGTTTGACATAGTCAATTACGATCTCATGACTCGCCACCTCGCCGATGAGGGGATAAGGGGGACTGCCCCTTGTTAGGGACAAAGGGTGGCACTTGGGAAGAGGGTTCCTCTGCGATGCCCGTTGGTATGCAGCGTCCTCTACCTGATGTTATTCAACATTTATATACGCCCCCTTGCCTAGCTGGTCTGGGGATTTGGGTTGGGATGACACCCAGCTGTCTCTGTTGATGGACAGCCATCTGGACTCCACCCCAGGGCATTAGAGGCTGTGGCTGGTTGGCTGCGGTGGAGTCAACTGAAACTAAATCCATCTAAGATGGAGGTCCGGTGCCTGAGCCATGGGGGTGGGGTTGGGGTTTTTTTTTTTTGAGAGCAGGAATCCAGGTCCCAGCCCTTGGCGGGGCATCCCTGAGGCCTGCGCCAATGGTGAGGAGCCTGGACGTGATTTCGGGTGCCTCACTTTCAGTGGAGGCTCAAGCCACAAACGTTGCAAGATTGGCCCTTTCACCATCTTCAGCTGGTCAGGCAACTAGTTCCCGACCTCTCCTCCCACAGCTTAGCCACAGTGATCCACGCAAGGGTCACCTCCAGGTTAAGACTATTGTAACTCGCCTCTACGCAGGGCTGCCCTTCAGTCTGACCCAGAAACTTCAGCTGGTTCACAATGCAGGGGTGCGTCTCCTGATGGGGACACCATTCACAGCTCATATCAACCGAGTGCTCCATCAGCCGCACTGGTTGCCACTTGCCAATTGAGTGCTGGTCAGGTTCAAGGCGATGGTATGAACCTTTAAAGCCCGATGAGGTCTGGGACCAACATATCTGCAGGACCGCCTCCCCCAATATGTCCCTGGAAGAGCGCTACGCTCCTCGGAGCAACGTCTCCACAGCCCGAAAGAATTCCATCTAGCCTTGACCGGGGCCGGAGCTTTTCCAGCTCTGGCCCTGGCCTGGTGGAACATGCTCCCAAGTGAGATCACAGCCCCGCAGTGCTTGTAAAACGGAATTGTTCCACCAGGCCTTTAGCTGAGGCTGTGTAAATGACATCGATCCAGAGGAGTAAGCCGTGTTAGTCTGTTGCTGCAAAGTAGTAAAAAGCCCAGTAGCACCTTTGAGACTAACAAACTTTATTGGAGCATAAGCTTTCAAGAAACACAGCTCTCTTCGTCAGATGGGCTTTTTACTAAATGACATCGGCCTCTCCTGCTCCACCCCCGTCCATCTCACCCCACTTAATTTATGGGGCTTCCACTAATCCAACTGTGTTACCGGTGGTGGTTATGTACATTTGCCCGATATTTTGTCTTATCCTGGGCAGGGCAGTTTTTGTAAAAAAAAGCCCAGCAGGAACGCATTAGCATAATAGGCCACACCCAACAGCAGAAATATATTAGCATAATAGGCCACACCCTGACAGCACTGCTCATTAGCATATTAGGCCGCACCCCCATGTTACCAGAAATGTGGTCATCCAGCCACACCCACCTTATGCTTCTTATTCTGTTTACCTTGTTTGTTGTCAAAACCCAGGGCTTTTTTTGTAGCAGGAACTTCTTTGCACATTAGGCCACACACCCCTAATGTAGCCAATCCTAATGAGTTTCTGCTGTTGGGTGTGGCCTATTATGCTAATGAGTTCCTGCTGGATGTGGCCAACTCGGGAGCCAGCCAGAACTCCGTTCCTGTGCGTTCCTGCCCAAAAATAGCCCTGATCCTGGGCATACAGGCTGGATTCATACAGGAATTCATGCTGAATTGTAATTCCCATCCTGTGGACTGTACTATTGGTGTTACTGGTTTAATACAAGTATGCTGGGATATTTTAATTGTTTTACCCTGTCGTGACCCACCCCATTGTTTCAGTTTGTTTTAACCCAGCAGTTTGAATATGTTTTTACCTTGTCTTGATCAATAAGGTCCATTATCCTCACTACATAGATTTCTGTAGTAGGCAGCATATACACTTTTGCTATTTTCAAAGCATCCTCTAATGACGAAGAGGTACCCCGTTTAACGATGTACCGTGCCACCCTCTGGAAAAGAAATGAATTAGGACACTGTAGCGGTTTAAGTATATACAATATGTCGCCCCAAAGAATTTCTTGTTTATACAATTACTTTTCTGCATTTATGTGCCCATTTAAGCACAGAAGGCAGGCTGTGATTCCACATGCAGGTCCATGTTTGTTCAACTTAAACCGATGGGACTTATTTCTGCAACATCCCACAGCAGGAGGGATTCACCGGCCACTTACCAGCATATCCTGCTTATCATTTAAAAAACTGGTGTTTCTTATGCCGTACTTTAGCAGAACTGTCTTCATTTCCATCAGCTGGTAACCCTCCTGCAGAAGCTTCACCCTGCATACAGAAATTGGAAGGATTTAGGGAAACCTCCACATTCATCCACCCATCCATTCATTTGTTGGGTTTATACCACCCTCCCTGCAAGCGGGCTCAACATGAACAGCAGCTGCCTGTGCAAGCCCAGACAACTCAATCCCAACTGCCGCAGCAGGCCTGCAGGGGAGGAGCAGGAGTTGTGGCGTGCCCCACCACCACCACGGAGGCTGGGGCACTGCGGGTGGGCGGGGGAGAGAGCCACTGGTACCCCCTTCTCCACCCCTGAGGTGGCAACGGAGGCACGTGGGCTAGGGAGGAGAAGTGGAGGGAAGGCAGCAGGGACAGCAACAGCAGTGGGGGAGGGAGTGGCTGACCAAGTGGGCTGCAGCAGGGTGCCGCTCCTGCAACTGAGAATCCCCCTTCCCCCTTGAGATCCTCGCAGGTCCCCTGGTTGTTTTAACCAGGGCTATTTTCGGGGCAGGAACGCACAGGAACCGAGTTCCGGCTGCCTTCAGAGTTGGCCACGCCCACTACAGCCAAAACCTCTGCGTGCATGGCTACAGAGGGAAGGCCTGGAGAGCGACACCCACCCACCCTGGCGACTCCAAGGCGGGCGGGCCAGGGAGGGCCCTCGAAGGATCGGAGAGGCATTTAAATGCTCCCCCGTGCCTTCCCTTCCCTTGGGGGGGGGCTTGCCCAGGCAAACCAGGGGAATGCACGGGGTGTGGCCTAATATGTTAATGAGTTTCTGATGTTGGGTGTGGCCTGTTATGCTAATGAGTTACTGCTGGGCTTTTTCTACCAAAAAAGGCCCTGGTTTTAACCTATTTGTCAGCTGCTTTGAAGACCTGCTTGGTGGGAAGGCAGCTTAGAAACAGAGTTGAATAAAGCCACGCTGCCGAGAAAGATTGTTGAAGTCCAAGTGTGAAGAGGCTTGAGTGAGTGAGATGCTCATTCTCTTACTTGGCATGATCCATTCCGAGGTACTGCTGCACCAATTGTTCTACTCCCGGACTCCAGGGAACCACGGTGCTATGCATGATTGCCAGCACCCCTTCAAACTTCAGCTACAAACAGAACAAAACAAATTCCTGTAAGATCTGGACACACCGCTGGCCCCTTGCTTCAGGGCCAGAAGAGTCTCCTATTGCATTTGGAAACCCCCCATGGGCAAACATCTGCTCAGTCATACTCACGTCTGTGTTAGACATGCAGCCCAAGACAGCAATAGCCCTTGCTTCCCACGTGGGACAAAAGACAGACGTCAACCGCGTACAGTACCGCTCCAGCAAGTCCTAGATGATTTTTAAAACCAGGGGTCATTTCCTACAGGAGCGGAGCTCTGGCAGTAAAGAGCCCGGGGGCGGGCACATGCAACAAGCCCCACCCCCTGCTCCCAGCAGCCCTCAGTCAGAGCAAGAAGCAGCCAGGTAAGTTGCAGAGCTCCCCCCAGCCCCCCGGTCCAAAACAGTCCAGTGGCACCTTTAAGACCAAGATTTATTCAGGTACAAGCTCTCCCTCCTCTGCGAGGACAGATCTCCACATCCCCCCCCCCAATAGCTAGCAATCCAAAAGTCCAGTGGAGCCTGAGCGGTGGGTGTTGCCTTCTGACACACTTCCTGTGATGCCAGGGGACGTGGCATATGCATATGTTATGCTAATGAGTTGTGCTAATGAGCTCCTGCACCTTTTTTTCTATGAAATGACCCCTGTTTAAAAGCATACTTCAGAAAACTAACAGAACAGCTCTGCCATGACATGAATATTCTCCAGTTCACAGTTAATCTATTGAAAATGCCATTCTTCTCACAGCAATTTATATTGTTTCCTGATTTGGCACGATTTCTATGCTGTTCTTTCATGACTAACCCTAACCCTAACACTAAACCCCCGTAAGGGAGGTGTTAGCCGGCGAATGGAATGTCCAGCTCGGAAGCCTGATAAAAAGACCTCTTCGGCATTAAGAAGCCTGTAATGGGCCAATTTGGCCAGGCGGTGACAGTGCGGCGCTACGATTCAAAGCAGCCCAGGAAGAATCAACGTCATCAAGCCAAGCCGAAAAGTGAATGCCTCCGGAACACGTCTGAAGCCTACAGCTGAACAAAAATCCCCGTCGGCTGCAAAATGTGTGCGATTTGAAGAATTATATGTTGTCCTCCCTTACCCCTATGAAATTGTTAGTCCCTTGTGTGAAACCGTGTAACTGTAAATCGCTCAGAGCCAGCAGCTCTGCCCAATTGAGCGATCAATAAATCGAAAGGTATTATTATTATTATTTCCAAAGCAGTTTACAACGTTTAACACAACTCGAGCCGTACAGTTTTAAAACAAAATTTAAAACGGATAAAACTTCAACCGAAGAGGCTGAACGACAGCAAGTGAGACCCAATTGCAAGCTGATGAAGAACAGAGCTCCCCATCGTGCCACTAGGGCTTCTTCTCTCCAGGGAATGTTGGTCTTTTTCTTTTGAAAAAAGTAAACAGCTTGGAAAACACTTGCTCTAAAGCCGCTTCGGCGGAAGGGCGAAATAAAAGCCGAATAAATAAATAAAGATGGCATTAAATAAATAAAATTCAAAAGCATAGCCTCAGCAGGACGGCTTGCTGGAATACACTCCTCTCCTCTGCCTGTCCTGAAGAGAGATCAAGTGCTGGGTAAAGTAAGCCTCCTGGGAAAGGGCAGTCCAGAATTGACAAGGAAGAAAAAAAAGCAGAACTTTCAACTGTACCCAGAAAAACTGGCAGCCAATTAAAAAAAAGTGCATTGGTGCACGCACCCTTGAGGCACGTGTTTTAGAGAGTCTGAAGTCTCCAAAAGGGGGTCCTGAATTACAGTAGTCAAGCCATGTTGTGACCAATGTTCCCTCTAAGCTATGGAGTCTCGTGAGCAAAAATTCTACTTTGTGAGCTACTGGCATTAAAGCTGTGAGTGAGAGATTTAGCTGCTGCCATCCTTCCTGAGCAGAGAGAAAAATGTGTGAGCCGGAGGCTAACAAACTCTGAGCTAGCTCACACTAACTCAGCTTAGAGGGAACACTGGTTGTGACCAGAGCAGGGTTAACTGCAGCCCAATCATTTCTTTCTAAAAGAGGGAAGAGTTGGTGCAGCAACCTCAACTGACAAAAGGGGCCTTAAGCAACAGGGACCTAAAAATAAGAGTGGATTTATTTGTAAACCACCAGCACCCTAAGAAAGAGCGCTTTCCCTGTCTTGGCCAGGTAATGGTCCATCCACCCTGGGTCAAAGAGCCCCCAACTTCTGATGCTGCCCTTTAGAACGGACTGGCTACTAGTCATGAAGATTATTTACACTAAAACACTTTGTTTTTATTTTGGAGTGTGAATGAGCATACCTTTATATACTGCAAGAGAATTTCATCTTTTTGTAGATCATGTTGGCACATATAGGGTTCAATAAATTTCTGTAAAGCTGCTGGAATGAGTTCTGCCACCAAAACTCTATCAAACATACGGAACGCTATTGTAGTTGCATTTTCCTGGGGGGGGGGGGGGGGAACACATACAAAAAAAAGCCGCTGAGGAATGATCTCTCCTCTGAAGTAAGGTAAGTAGCACACGTCAAGTATTATTGCACATAACTATCTACTGACCTCTGAAAATGCTTGACCATGGTACAAAGAACAGTCAACTCAGTCCACAGAAGTCTACATTAGACTTTCACAAACAGAAATGGTTATTTCGCTACACTGAAGCAGAGGCCTGTCAGTTCAGCGCTCTACTGCCAAGCCTGAAGCCTTGGGAAAGCTCAGAAGCAAGGCATGAGAGCAGAGAACAGCCACGCCTGGTCTTCCTCTAGCCCAGGGGGTCGGAGTGTATTGCCCACGGGCACCCTGGTGCCCACCAAGTGTTTTTAGAAAGTGGATGGCCCAGAAAGACTTCTGGATGCCTGTGCAGATTGTTAAAAACACTGCTTCGGCAGCAGCTGCCACCACAGCAGAGATACCCATTTTGTGACTGAAGGCAAGCTGTGGTAGCCATTTTGTGGCCCAAGGTCACCCAACAAGATTCATAGCGGTGTGTGAACTTGAACCTAGACCCTAATCTATAGCGCACTGGCTCTCCATTTCCCTAACAAAGAATAGGGATGCGTCAATAGGCTCTTTGTCATTTTCTCTACACCCTTTGTGACCGCAGGTGTTCTCAAGCTGTTGCTTCCCCCCCGCATAACCATAGCAGCCAAGTTTGATAGAAATTTTGCTGTTAAAACTGATGCTTGTTTTTGCATCACTTGTGTAAAGAAATAGACGGCTACCGTGTCATTCCAGAAGAAGAGAGCTCATGTCAGAACCTGGGAATCTTCTAATCAAAACATGCATCTAGCCCAAAACCATAAACTGGCCTCCCACAAGCCCTATGAATGCTACTGCTTTAATACCTTCTCAATCTCACAGAGAGTCAGCTTGCAGTTGTACTTTCTGTGAAGGTCTATCAAGGCTCGTAGATCTCGGATGAGTTTTGCCAAGTGACGGACCTCCTCACCCGTATCGTCCTTCTGAGATATAAAATCAACACAATCACTTCCCCATGAATCACGGCTGTATTTAAGACACAGACCTAACAAATTTCAGAGTCCCCCTAACCTCCCCACAAGGGCAAAATAAGAGCCTATAAATTTAACCAAAGCAAGTGTTTTGGGAGTAGGGCCTTTCACAGAATTCTAGCCCAACACACGGTTTCACCAGTAGCAGAATCCTTACCCAGAGAGTCCAGCACAACGAAGACCCCATTCTGGCTCTATCTGGATTACTGGTAAAAAACATCTGGGCCATTTCAAGTCCATTTTCTGGCCAGTTGGCCTGTTTGAAATCAGAAACCCGGATTAGGGCAATACACGCAGGAACCCGGGGGGGGGGGGGGAGCCTACCCCCACGGTCCCCCTTTGCTCCTCCTCCACCTGTCCTTCCCTGCCATCTTCTCCCTTGGCTGCTGCCTTGCCCACCACTGATGGCTGCTCCCTTCTTTACCGATTTATCCCACCAGGATCCCTGCCTACCCATGCTGCTGCTGCTGCCCTTCATCATCTCCAAGCTTGCCTCCCTCCCCTCACATGATGATGTGGGGAGGGGTTTCCTGGTCCGCCTGCCCTGCCTGCCACTCCCCTCACCCATGAGAGGCAGCGCTGCCTAAGCTGGCCCCAAGCTACAACCTGGCGTGCCATTAGGCTTGGCTGGCTCCACTACCTTGTCCCCCTCAATACTCAGGGCACACTTGTTTCCTGCTGGAGGGGGGGATTTCCCTCCTCCTTCATTTTCGATAAGTTTTTGGATTTTTCTGCATATTTTGGGGGTCCCCCAGAAACATATTCTGTCTACGTGGCCCCAACCCACAGATTTAAGTACCCGCAGATAGGGCCATGTCAAGCATTAGAGAGCCAGTTTGGTGTAGTGGTTAAGTGTGCACACTAATCTGGGAGAACCGGGTTTGATTCCCCACTCCTCCACTTGCACCTGCTGGATGACCTTGGGCAAGCCACAGTTCTGACAAGAGCTGTCCTTGAAAGGGCAGTTCTGGAAAGAGCTCTCTCAGCCCCGCCTACTTCACAGGGTGTCTATTGTGGGGAGGGGAGGGGAAGGGAAAGGAGTTTGTAAGCCGCTCTGAGACTCCGAGTGAAGGGTGGGGTATAAATCCAATCTCTTCTTCTAGATATATTGATGATGCATAGCTTTTAAAAGGAGAATTACTGTACTTTACCTTGTCAGTTAACTCAAGACTTCGGGCTTGTTGTTCCAGCCATTTTGCTATTATTTTCTGGAATACAAGAGTCAAGCTAGATTATATGTGTGTGAACACACACACACACACAAAATTCTTATCCTTGAATCTTGTCTGTACACAAAGCTTCCTGTAGTCTCCCACCCAAGGGACTTATCCGGTTCACCCCCGTGTAGCAAAGCTGTAGCCTTGGGTACGCCCAGGCTGCTCCCTGGGCTTTAAAAAACATTATGTGCATGTCTGCCTGTTCACCCATGTTGATTGACAGAAGGCCTTATACAAGGATTCATCCCTCCAGGAGATTACCTGTCCTTGAGGCAAAGCCAGATTTATGAAAGGCATGATCCCATCTTTAAACCACAAACAGAGCTCCTTGCGGGAAATGGTTGCAGAGATTGAGTCAAGCAGGTTCTCAAGCATTTCCACACTAAAGCGTTCTGTGAAGTCTCCCTAGAATGGAGTAGAAAGTGTTTAAGAAATAGTCCCACAACCCTAAGACCAGTAACAGTCATTTCTAACCAAGAATTCATAAATATTCAAATAACGCCGTATTACAGCAAGATGGACCACTGGCCCATCTAATCCAGTATGTCTCCTCTAATTGGCAGTGGCTGTCCAAGGTTTTAAGCGGAGGACTTTGCCAGCCTTATCACCCAAGAACCTTTATATGGAGATGCAAAATTATTTATTTATTTATTAAATTAGACTTTTAGGCTGCCCTTCCCTGAAAGACAGGGCTCAGGGTAGCGTAAAGGTAAAGGTTCCCTTGCTCGAAAGCCAGTCGAGTCCGACTCTAGGGTTGCGGTGCTCATCTCCGTTTCAAAGCCGAAGAGCCGGCGCTGTCCGAAGACGTTTCCGCGGTCATGTGGCCGGCATGACTAAACACCAAGGCGCACGGAACGCTGTTCCCTTCCCACCGAAGTGGTACCTATTTATCTACTTGCAATTTCTTGCTTTTGAACTGCTAGGTTGCCAGGAGCTGGAACTAGAGACGGGAGCTCACTCAGTCATGCGGCACACTCGGGTCTCGAACTGCTGAACTACTGACCTTCCACAGCCTGCAGTTCAGCGTCTTAACCACTTGAGCCACCGCAGCTCCTTCAGCGCAGCGTACAACACGATAAAATCCCAATACAATTCACGAACCACAGCTAAAAATTTCCAGAACTAAAATATAAAAATACTTTAAAAACATTTGAGACACTCCAGTTCATCTGATGGCAAAAGTTCACAGAAGATGCCGCAGCCTCACAGAGGAGGAAGGCTGGAGGAGATGGGAAGTGGGGGAAGCCCTGCTTTACCCACAAAGCCATGGGCCTCTCCAAGGACTTTCAGGAGGCTGTAACAAGCAGCAGCAGTGGGGGGAGAGGGGTGTGTCTGCTGTCACTTACCTGATGTCTTTTCCAGAGATAGGACGCAGAAAAGAGATTTCCTTCTGTCAGCTGTAAAAGAATGTCCTCAAAGACGTCTTCATTGTTCAGAAACGTTAGCCAAGTGGATCCACTAAGAGAGCACAAATTGCTGTTCACTCATAACCCACATTAAGAAATACACTGGAGTTATAAAGGTATAGGTGGCACTTAAAATGAAGTGATGATCCTATATTCAGGAGGGTTTTCCTGTCCAAAAGGGTGTTCAATTCTGAAATCATGTAGCAGACAATGAACTTTTGGATTAGGTGAGGCCAGCGATTAATGCAAAGCCAAGATACTCTGTTAGTTGATTCCTGCTTCTAGGTTCGACACATATAGAGCCAATCTAGCTCTATACAGAACATTCACATTTGTCAAAATACAGTTTGGGAGGTTTTTTTCTTCCAGTATGCCAGCGTATGAAGGACCTCTGAAGACTACAAATTCCAGTTTCTATCTTAATGGAAACTGGTAATCAAAGGTAATTTTCTCTAACCGTTCATGTAATAAAAGTCTGCAGAGATGGAAAATGTCAGGTGCCGATGTAAATTTGCGCAATTTTTTTTCTAGAAAGATTACTAAATCACACATAAAGCAACAAAAAAGAAAATAAAAGAAAAAAGGTAAACCTGAATCTTTTTGGACCAAAAGCTCCATAAAAAGTTGTCAGCCTTGCTTGGGCCTGCAGCACCTAAGTGGAAACAAAGTTTTCTTTTATCCAAAAAAACTCCTTAAATATTAAACCCATATAAGAATCTTGAGCTAGATGGACCGTTCTCTAGGTAGGGAACCCCCCCCCCCGAACCTCCCTATCCACTATACTGGCACAAAGATCTGGATGTAAGATACAGCATGGTGTAGTGCCTGAAGTGTTGTTTGGCCAGGAGACCTGTATTAGAATTCCGATTTGGCCACAAAGCTCTTTGGAAGAGGGGACATTGTATGTGAGAACCAGGCAGGTGTGCATTCTGTCAGAGAGCAGCTACAAATGAGAGACAGCAAATACTCCTGGTCTTTAGTGTCTGTTTACATGACTGTTTACAGAGGCTACATTTACTTCCCTAACACTCACGTCCTGGGGTGCCTGAGAGAACAGCAAATACATAAATGTTTTAAATGAATAAGTAACAGATGGCGGCATGAAGTTAAGTGATTTTGAAATATATTTCAAAATTCACACTCCTGCAAATCTTTAGAAAACCTGTGAACATTTAATCCCAACCTAGTTCCATCCCAGATAACATTACTAACTCAAACTCCCAATATTCTCTTCCCATTTTCTAGTACAAACACGAATGGGTGGCATAGCTTTATTTTCTTACCATTGTAAGAGATGCTGAATTCCTGTTAGCACGAGAGGCAATGATTGCGACATCTCTGTTGGAGACCTAGAATAAGCAAGACAAATGATAAATTGAGTTGCAGTCCAGATGTTAATTGCATACGCAAGGTTTGTAGCAATGTTTGCTCCTGTTACAGGGCTGACCATACGTATCAAAACCTACCCTGTTTTCTGCGTAGTTGAGCATTTCGTGTGCTATTTCATATGTTGGCCAAGGGGTATTTATGCAGCACTCAACCACAAACTGGTTATCCTATTTAGAGAAAGGAGATAAAAGGCTTCTTAAATTAGCTTCCACACAAGAGATAAACACGAGTTACACAGAGCCGAGACCAGGGGTCCTTTCCTGCAGGAGCGCAGAGGAGCAGAGCTCTGGCAGTAAAGAGCCCAGGGAGCAGGCACATGCAACAAGCCCCACCCCCTGCTCCCAGCAGCCCTCAGTCAGAGCAAGAAACAGCCAGGTAAGCTGCAGAGCCCCCCCCCCAAATAGTCCAGTGGCACCTTTAAGACCAAGCTTTATTCAGGTACAAGCTCTCCCTCCTCTGCGAGGACAGATCTGCACGTTCTCTTTCCCCCCCCCCCCCAATAGCTAGCAATCCAAAACAGTACAGTGGAGCCTGAGCGGTGGGTGTTGCCTTCTGACACACTTCCAGTGATGTCAGGGGGTGTGGCATATGCAAATTAGCTATGCTAATGAACCCCTGCACCTCTTTTTCTGCGAAATGACCCCTGGCCGAGACTATACCTTTATTTTATTTAAGTTTTCTTTCGCTTGAGCCACAAGGTCTTGCCTGGATGACTGTCCATCATGGTCCAGAGATTCTGAAGTCAATCTTTCCAAAACAGAGCTCACTTTCATTTTATAAACAAGCTGCATACAAAGACAACAACAACGTTATTCCAGGTCCAAAAGAGGCCTGCAAAGCAGGGAAGCATGGGCTATGCATGTGTCATCAGTACCCTCAGAGTAAGATCAGAATTACCGTGCCCCACAAGTGTGAATGCACGCACACGCAGAGTCAACAACTCTTAAAATTAAAGACCGCCAGGCTTTCTTAATTGATTCTTTTTTGTATGTATTTTGAGTGTGTGCGTGCGTATGCCTGGAAGTCCTGGTTGACTTTTGGTGATCCCTAGTGGGGCTTGGACGTTCAGAAAGGTCTCCCTTCGACTACTTACACTGGTGGATCACATGTCCCAAAGTCCTTCCCTTCTGGAAAGAAATCCTTAATCAAACACAATCCATAACTGGCCTAGACATCATACCCACCCCTGAGGATTTGTTTTTGAACAGGTGGGCTGAACGCCATGTTGCGCCATCAACTATAGAAAGGGTCGCCCCAGGGCTATTTTTGGGCAGGAACGCACAGGAACGGAGTTCCGGCCGGCTTCAGTCGGCCACGCCCACTACAGCCAAAACCTCTGCGTGTGTGGCTACAGAGGGAAGGCCTGGAGAGCAACCACCCCCTGGTGACTCCAAGGCGGGCGGGCCAGGGGGGCACCAGGAAGGATCGGGAGGCATTTAAATGCCTCCCCATGCCTTCCCAGCCTGTCCATGGGTCGGCTTGCCTGGGCTCCCCGCAGCCACACGGCACTCGAGCAAGTCACGGGAAGGCATGCAGGTGTGGCTTAATATGCTAATGAGCTGCACTGTCAGGGTGTGGCCTAATATGGTAATGATTTCCTGCTGGGCTTTTTCTACGAAAAAAAAGCCCTGGGTCGCCCTAATGCTTTTTGCAGCCAAAACGGTCATTGCCTCGCGTAGCGTCACATCCTGGCGACGGCGGCGCAACGCGTATTGCTGTCCCCCGCGGCAGGGATCCTGTGAAGACGCACAGATCCCCCGCCGCGGCTTGGCAGCCCTAATTATATGTAATATGCTTTATCTTCAAGACGTTACTATGATAGTTAATGTTACTATGGAAAATAAATAAAAACTATTGTAAAAAAAGAAAAGTCTCCCTTCCAAGTCCTTGTCAGGGTCGGCCCTGCTTAGCTTCCTAGATCTGACGCAATCAGGCTTGCCCGGGCTATCCAGGTCAGGGCGACCTCCAGAGAGCGATTAAAATGTGGAAGCGGCTGCCAGAGGATGTAGTGATAGCCACAGGAATGAACAGCTTTAAACGGGGACTGGATCGATTCATTGAGGAGAGGTCTGTCAGTGGCTACTAGCCATGCTGACTGTTCTTACCAACAGCGAAAATAAATCCACAAGAACTGTGCACAGTGCGCTCAATATTTCTTTAACAAAAATCGTGAAGTTATGAATATGAAAGCACAAAAGTAATAATAATACATTCAAATTATAGATTCAGGTACATAAAGATAGAAGGTGACAACAACGGGACGGTAGTCTCCAGAATGCAGTGCCGTTTCGACAGACGTCTTCTTCTAACTTCTTCTAATGTATGAAAAATTGCACTTCAATGGAAAAGCTGCCCAATTTACATGGAGTTTAATAACAGTTTCACTTATTACCTTGCACAAATAATGGAGAATATCTCTCAGACAGATTGAAGCTTTCTATCTTTATGTACCTGAATCTATAATTTGAATGTATTATTACTTTTGTACTTTCATATTCATAAGTTCACGATTTTTGTTAAAGAAATATTGAGCGCACTGTGCACAGTTCTTGTGGATTTATTTTTGCATGTCTATGGACTGTGACCATATTAATTTTGGCTCACCAACAGTGAAACAAAGGAAGTGTAGACTGTTAACACCACTGTGGTATTTGGTTTCCAGTCCAGAAGTTGTGGCTTGTTTGTTCTTTTATGTTTTTAGTCGACTGAGAACAACTTTGGCGACGGCCGTGTTGACTGGAATGAACGAACAGGCATAAAAGCCGACAGAGAAAATCCTTTTGTGGTTTTGTAATTGGCAGTAAACAATGGGGATCTAATTCACAGGCAGAAGTTCTTTACCTCAACTTCTAGTCCAAAATGAAGAGCAAAACTCTCAGCCTCAGTAAATTTACGCTTGCGAAGTAAACGACTCAGTCTAGGAAGAGAGAGGAAACAAAACCTGTACTCCTGCACACTTTAAGAATTCCAAGGCAATCTTCCAGGCTTACACAGAGTTCCCTCAGTTCTGCAACCCGAAGTCTTCTGCCACCAGGCTTACACAGAGTTCTGGTGCTTACCTTTAAAGCCCTACATGGCCTGGGTCCGACATACCCGAGGGACCGCATTTCCCCACATATTCCCCAAAGAGCACTTCGGTCGGGGTCACAACACCGGTTGGTGACCCCGGGCCCTAAGGAGGCGAAGCTTGTTGCAACAAGGGCCAGGTCCTTTTCAGTGGCGGCTCCTATCTGGTGGAACAAGCTCCCGGAAGAGATCAGGGCCCTGCGGGACATTTTGCAGTTCCGCAGGGCCTGGGATTCCTGCCAAAGCTTGGAAAACCTTCCCATGCAGTGACTACACACTACTAAATAAACCATGAGTCCCTTTCAAACCAGCATGCATAGAATTGGGCTGCTAGGCCCATTGATTTCACTAGGAAAAATCAGCACCAGGCTTTTCTGCAGCTGAACTCAACGGTTCTCCAAGAACTTAGTTTACACTGAAGCCATACTATTATCCAGATATATATACATACCTGTCCTCAGGAGCAGCTTCTGTTAAGCACCTCATTACCAGAAATGAGACCGGAATATCTGAAGACCTAGAAATGAATGCCCAGTTAGACCAGGTTTTAACAAAAAATTGGAAATAGAGCATTATTTTACTTTCAATTAAAGAGCAAACTTACTTTTGGTTATTTTCATAGATACCTTCCAAAAAGTATATCGTATCCTGCAACAGAAGCCATATTTTGAGTGTCGCTTGTAAAATAACATCCTCTGCAAGGTTATTTGCAAATCAGATCCACTGATTCATGCAAGTGAACTGACTGAGGACATTTAAACCTTCCTTACCTGGGAAACTCATTTTCTTCCAAACTCTGAACATAACTGTTTTACCTCTGACTTTTGCTCTCTCACATTGGCCCTCCACAACACCTTCATCCTAATCCCAATTTACTTGGAAGTGAAATACAGAGAGATAAAAACATACTGTATTTATTCCACTTTGAACCAGTGTAGAAATGTTCATTACTTCCAAAGAGTAGAGTTGGTGCAGGGCAGGCAGTGTAAAAACCACAATGTTCCTCATCTACGGAGAAAGGATTTTAGAAAGTCATCAATGATGGTGACCCAGTAAAATATGAAGAACAAACCACCAATCCCAACCCACGCATTTCTGTTATACTCCCCCACCTTCAGGAAGTAGTAAATGTGAATATTACACCCATTAACTGGAAGATACCAACAATCTAAGCCAGTGGTTTTGAACTACATTCTGACATTCTGGTATTGCCACTTTCCCCTCTGCAGGCCACATAAAGGAAGACATTTTGCTGATTTTTTGCTGACAGAAGTTGGCACTCAATACCTGTTTGTCACCATCAGGTTCCGTCAATGCGACCAGTTGATCACTGAGACTCCCCTGGCTAAAGAGAAGGAAAAGACGGCATATTACTTGAAGAACAGAAGAAGACTTTAAGAAGATGTCTCTAACTTAAGGAGTCTCAAAGTGCCTTACAATCGCCTCCCCTTCCCCTCCCCACAACAGGCACCTTGTGAGGCAGGTGGGGCCGAGAGAGTTCTGTGAGAACCATGGCTGGCCCAAGGTCACTCAGCAGGGCTTTATGTGGAGGAGTGGGGAAATCAAACCCAGTTCTCCAGATTAGAGCCAGTCATTTTAACCACGACACCACACTGGCTCTCTTTGATAAGTTATGAGCCGTCACGTTTAAAAATTATTTCAGCCCTAGCAGAATGCTCATGCTCCATGTTAAGGTGCCCCCACCCCATTTATTTTTAGCCTGCCGCTTGTAACTGGCCTACGGCTGCTGTTTATAGGCTTATGATGGAGGAGGAGGAGGAGAGGAGGAGGAGATTGGATTTATGTCCCGCCCTTCACTTGGAGTCTCAGAGCGGCTTACAAACTCCTTTCCCTTCCCCTCCCCACAACAGACACCCTGTGAGGTGGGTGGGGCTGAGAGAGCTCTGACACAAACTGCTCTTTCAGGAACAGCTGTGCCAGAGCTTGTGACTGACCCAAGGTCCCATCAGCAGGTGCAAGTGGAGGAGTGGGGAATCAAACCCGGTTCTCCCAGATTAGAGTCCGCACACTTAACCACTACACCAAACTGGCTGATGTGGCAGCTAGAGCTTTAAGCGCTTGCTGTAATTTCTGTTTTACTATCCCAATACCAAAACCAATTTAGGCTGGTCAAGTGTCTGAACTGTCACCTTCGGGTTGGAAGCTGCCTCAGAAGCAAAGTGCAGGGCACAAATGTGAAATAAATCAAGTAAACATCGGTGGGGGCCCCCTGAAAGATCTCACCATCAGATGCCAGCGGAGAGGACAGGTCTGGTTCCCACTGCAAAAATCCCCCAAATGCAAATGTCCCCCATAGGAACAATTGCCAAACTTGCAACTGTCCCACTGCGTGGGGCTTGGAACAGGCTAAAGCAGGGGTGTCAAACATGCAGCCCAGGGGCCGAATCAGGTCCCCAGAGGGCTTCTATCAGGCCTTCAAGGGACTGGCTGTCTCCTGCTTCTTCCTCTAGTTCTGCTGCTGCTGCTGCATCATAGCTTGCTTTCCCAGACTCTCTCAATCGCTCAGGAGAGATAGATAGGCAAGCCCCTCCCCCTCCCCAATTGCTACAGCACAGACATTTTGACGCAATAATTCAGAGCAAGAGGTGTCAGTTATCAGAGACTGTTAGTTAAACAAAATACTGCAAGAACGCTAATGTTTCAGGCATGTCTTTATTTTAAGTAAAAAAAAAAATCTTTGTGTTTGTATCCTTTATAAAGTTTATATCTCCGCTCCCTGGCATTACATTTTATGACACACGTGGCCCGGCCCAACAAGGTCTCATTTATGTCACATCTAGCCCTCATGAGTTCGACACCCCTGGGCTAAAGACTAATCCTTATGATACCAACCATTGATAACCAGCTGGTGGGGGCGCATCACTCCTATTCTGACATCCCTTTATTGGCTGCCAAACAGTTACTGGGTCCAACCCAAATTGACTGGCGCTCACCTTTAAAGCCCTTCATAACCTGGGACCTGCATAGTTGAAGGACTGCCTTTCTCTCTCCCTGCACGTTCCCGTGGGCCACCTTTGTTCTTCCAGCAAGTTTTATTGCTGGCGCACACACACCCTTACCTAAGAAATATTCAACAATAATTTGAGCTCCGGCCCTCTCGGTGGTTGCCCCGTGCTTTTGGAACAGCTGGCTGGAAGAGGTCAGGGGTGCTCCTACCCTCCTTGCAAGGCCACAAAACTGCATCGTTCTGAGGAGCATCTCAATAGCTTCAGTCAAGGCTGCTTCTACCTGCATAGCCCCATCCTGAGTCATACCTGGGATGCTGGGAACAGGTGTGTATTTCTATGTATTTCTATGTATATGAACTCAGGTGTGTGGAGCCACGCCCTAATATATGATTACTTGGAAGCAGGGGCAGACTGGGAAGCCAAAGCTGACCGGGAAAAGGTCCCCACCCCTTCCTGCTCTGCACCTACCCCATGTAAGGAGGAACGGCTGGTGAAGACAGCTGTAGGCAGTTCCAAAGGGGGGGTGTGTGTCAACTGATTTCACTAGGACTTTCCCAGTGGCCATAATGGCCAATCCACTTGTGTGGAAGTAAACGTCACTAAATTCAAAGGTGATTGTTTTTTGCATATATGCTTTTAAGATAGTGGGGAAAGGTATTAGACCTCGCTAGGGGAGTAACAGTTGCCGTGTCAGGTAAGACTAAGGAGTCATCTAGTCCCACACCTCATTTCCCAGTGGCCAGCCAGATGCCTCCAGAAGGCCTACAAGCAGGGCACAAAGGCCAAGCCCCTCCCATGCCAGTCCTCAAAAGCAACTCTGTGAAGCGTAAGAGAGCACGTTCTGCCATGGAAGGTATGCTCCCGTTATCCACAGGTTACCCTGCTACTGATGAACAATCTGATACTTACATCAGAAGAAATTCTTCAATGTGAACCGAAGGCCGATCCCAAATCATAACGAACGAGTAAACATCCCACATGCTTAAGACATTCTACAAAAGAAGAAAACAACAATATTTGACACATATTTATACATGGGGGAAAGATCTATTTCTTTTGATAGTCTGACGTGTTAAAAAAATAAATCCATTACATTTAAATCTTTCACACTTCAGATTACTGGGTAATAAACTGGTAGAGGTAATCAGACCAAACTTAGAAATTCATAATTTTAACCTGGCCCTTTGAACGAGTATCAGATGGACATTTCTATCCATCAGAGCAAAAGACAGACTTCTGGTCAAAAGATGCCCCTAATGTTACCAAACGTTCTCAACACATTACTGGATGTTATTCTGTTACTTACAGTTTAAGAGCAAGGCAATTATGTGAAGGGACATTAAGCTATAGGTGCCCCTGTATCCCACTAGATATAGTAAACACTGCTTTGGACTAGAATTCTCTACAATGACCTTCTCCCCATTACATTTGAAAGATACTGAAATTATGAAACCTAATGTTACACAGAAGCCTTTACAAAAATCAGTTAATAAAAGTGTACTTGCCTCATCATTCAAGACGTACAACAAATTATCTACACACTGAAGCTGTTTTACAGCTGCAAAAACAAAACACACATATTGGTTTATTAGTTTTACCCCCAGGGAAAAAACTAGCTGAAGCAAAAAAGTATAAGGCAGGGGTGGCCAAACTTGCTCAACGTAAGAGCCACATAGAATAAACATCAGATGTTTGAGAGCCACAAGAGCTACATGTGGCTTCCGAGCCACAGTTTGGCCACCCCTGGTATAATGTATCAGGGATGCAAGAGGCAAGTCCCAGAGACCATCCTCTTTGCCAGTATGGTCGCTTGCTGGTGGAAAAGGCTGCCCGGCTTGCAGACGGCCAGAGGGCAGTGCTGTAGCTACCAAATCAGTAGCAATCAAGGGACTGAAGGCACCAACCAAGTTCCGCCTGGCCCTATAAAGGCGCTAACTCTGGGTTGGTTCTACAAACGGGGCAACTTATCATTCAGGCACAGACTGAGCTCCTCGCCAACTGCCTGTTCCCCTGCTTGCGGCCACACAGCCAATCCTGCCAAAGAAAAGCCCACCTGCGAATCGCTTTATAATAGTTTTGATGGAGAAAGATCGGATATGTTGCATGCTGAAGTTAAGCACATGCCTAAGGCAGGTTTATAAATAACCATCAGGGTTACAGAGAAGCAAGAGAAGAGCTTGGAAAAGGCGGGCAGTGTCCAACAAAAACTCAAGGGGCAATGAAAGAGCTGCCAGTGGCTCAAGAAAGGGATCTGTGCCTTGCACTGGTTTCCTCTGCCTTCCACACAGTTGCCACGCTCCTCCCGCCCCTCAGCTCTCAGCCTCTATGGCACTGCTACTCCAGCTGGTTCCACCATAAGAACATAAGAGACGCCAATGTTGGATCAGGCCAAAGGCCCATCCAGTCCAACACTCTGTGTCGCACAGTGGCCAGAAATACCAGGTGCCACCAGGAGGTCCACCAGTGGGGCCAGGACATTAGAAGCCCTCCCACTGTTGGCCCCCCCAAGCACCAAGAAGACAGAGCATCCCTTGCCCCAGAGTCCCTATCTATACCTTGTGGCTAATAGCCACTGATGGACCTCTGCTCCATATGCTTATCTAATTCCCTTTTGAAGCCATCCATGCTTGTAGCCGCCACCACTTCCTGTGGCAGTGAATTCCGTGTGTTCATCACTCTCTGGGTGAAGAAGGACTTTCTTTTATCTGTTCTAACCTGACCGCTCAGCAATTTCATGGAGTGCCCACGAGTTCTTGTATTGTGAGAAAGGGAGAAAAGTACCTCTTTCTCTACCTGCTCTATCCCATGCATAATCTTATAAACCTCAATCATGTCACCCCTCAGTCATCGTTTCTCCAAGCTAAAGAGCCCTAAGCGCTTTAACCTTTCCTCATAGGGAAAGTGTTCCAACCCTTTTATCATTCGAGTTGCCCTTTTCTGCACTTTTTCCAAAGCTATAAGGTGTGGTGACGGCAAAGGGGTACGGCAAAGAATGAGATGGTTAGACAGTGCCATAGATGCAACGAACATGAAATTGAGCAAACTTCAGAGGACGGCGGAAGACAGGAAGGCCTGGCGTGATCTGGTCCATGGGGTTGCAAACAGTCGGACTAGGCTGTGCGACTGAACAACAACAAATGATATTGGCTGATCTGTTTTCAATACCTTTCCTAATAATCCCTAGCATAACATTGGCCTTTTTTATTGCAGTTACACACTGTCTCGACATTTTCAGTGTTATCTATTACAACTCCAAGATCTCTCTCTTGTTCAGTCTCTGCCAGTTCAGACCCCATCAATGTGTATTTATATTTAGGATTTTTGGCTCCAATGTGCATCACCTTGCACTTGGCCACATTTAACCCCATTTGCCATGTTGACGCCCACTTGCCCATCCTTGACAGATCCCTTTGGAGTGTCTCACAATCCTCACTGGTTTTCACCACCCTGAACAACTTCATATCATCTGCAAATTTAGCCATTTCACTGCTTACTCCCCACTCCAAATCATTAATGAACAAGTTAAAAAGTATTGGACCAACTACTGATCCCTGCGGTCCGCAAATTTGGCCACTTCACTGCTTACTCCCAACTGCAAATCATTAATGAACAAGTTAAAAAGCATTGGACCAAGAACTGATCCCTGCGGTACCCCACTGCTTGCAAGATGGTAGCTTTGCTGCATTTGCGATCTGGGTCCAAGTCCAAATGCATCAAAGACTTACATTGTGTAAGAAAGGGATTGTGCAAGGAGCATCTATCAAAGAACTTACCGTTGACCATGCTTGAATCAAGAACAGTTTGAAGAGAGATCAGTTTTTTATTAGGATCTGCCTCCCACACAGATATCACACAGTCACCTAAGCCCTTTTGGAATAAAATATGTATGATCAGAAGCTAACACATTTGTTTCATAACAGATGTCTTTAAAACATCTTTGTTTACATTAAATTCAAGATGATATCCCATGGCTGCAACAACAGGTTCTTAGATGCCAGTCTCTTGCTGTGCTGGGGGGGGGGGAGTTCTGAACAGGGGAAATTTTCCAGCTGTGCTACCAAATAATTTCTATGACAATTCAATTTCTGGTTCTTACTAAAGCTGTAATGGGTCACTTACTCCATTTGAATTCCTCTGCTAATTAATTAATCTTCTGAAACAATGGGCTTGACAATCGGGGAGATTGCAGTCTTTTCTATGGTGGTGCCTCAATTTACGGAATGTCCTCCTTACTTCTGGCTTAGTACTTGATTTATTACCATATGGTGCCAGGTAAAAGCTTTATGCCTTACCCAGGTATTTTGTGGATTATTTTCTAACTGTACTCTCTTGTTTTGATATATTGCCAAACTGTTCCATGTGTTTCTAATTGCTGATTTTAGCCACTGCATTATAGATTTGTTACCTCAGTTTAATGGCATAAGAACATAAGAGCATAAGAACATAAGAGAAGCCAATGCTGGATCAGGCCAATGGTCCATCCAGTCCAACATTCTGTCATACAGTGGCCAAAAATACCAGGTGCCCTCAGGAGGTCCAACAAGACACTAGAAGCCCTCCCACTGTATGTGATGTTTCAGTTTTGTGAGCAAACTTGAGCATATTTATGGAGTGGTAAATGGTTTGAGGGCCAAAGGCACTTGTAAACGAGATACAACACACACATAAGTCACTGCACATGATCTTATTGTTAGCTACCATTCATGTACTGGGAAACTATGACTGAGCCTGCCTTGGCGGGGAGAGCAGGGTATAAATTGAATAAATAAATAAATGACTGAGCTTCCGAGTGCAGATATGCTAATGTCAGAACTAGGTATTATGACAGTCATGGGACTCTGCCACCAAAAAAAAAACATCTGCACAAGCTGAGGACTATAAAGTTGAGGGGCAGCCACTGTTCACAATTTTATTGTTGCAGCTACAGCGGGACAGAGAAGGGACTGTGGCTCAGTGGCAGAGCATCTGCTTGGCATGCAGAAGGTCCCGGGTTCAGTCCCCGGCATCTCCAGTTAAAAGGAGCAGGCAGGAGGGGATGTGAAAGACCTCCGCCTGAGACCCTGGAGAGCTGTAAAGAGGGGCTGTGGCTCGGTGGCAGAGCCTCTGCTTGGCATGCAGAAGGTCCCGGGTTCAGTCCCCGGCATCTCCAGTTAAAAGGAGCAGGCAGGAGGGGATGTGAAAGACCTCCGCCTGAGACCCTGGAGAGCTGTAAAGAGGGGCTGTGGCTCGGTGGCAGAGCCTCTGCTTGGCATGCAGAAGGTCCCGGGTTCAGTCCCCGGCATCTCCAGTTAAAAGGAGCAGGCAGGAGGGGATGTGAAAGACCTCCGCCTGAGACCCTGGAGAGCTGTAAAGAGGGGCTGTGGCTCGGTGGCAGAGCCTCTGCTTGGCATGCAGAAGGTCCCGGGTTCAGTCCCCGGCATCTCCAGTTAAAAGGAGCAGGCAGGAGGGGATGTGAAAGACCTCCGCCTGAGACCCTGGAGAGCTGTAAAGAGGGGCTGTGGCTCGGTGGCAGAGCCTCTGCTTGGCATGCAGAAGGTCCCGGGTTCAGTCCCCGGCATCTCCAGTTAAAAGGACCAGGCAGTAGGGGATGTGAAAGACCTCTGTCTGACACCTTGGAGAGTCGCTGCCAGTCTGGGTAGATAATATTGACTTTGATGGACCAGTGGTCTGGTTCAGTATAAGGCAGTTTCATGTGATTTCATGCGAGGAAAAGAGGAAGAGGGAGAAATACAGGGCTATTTCTGATGGCAGCCTCCATCTAACATAACATCTAGTTCCAGCAGACAAGAGATGATGTGCAGATCTTCACATATGGACATTCAGCAGGCAGCAAGTTGGAATTTTTGGCACTGGAGTGGGATGCAGTGTAGGCATGGAAGCCAAGTAACATGCATACATCTAAAAATCTCACGGGCACTCAATGAAATTGCTGAGCAGTTGGGTTAGAACAGATAAAAGGAAGTCCTTCTTCACCCAAAGAGCGATTAACACATGGAACTCACTGCCACAGGGGGTGGCGGCGGCTACAAGCATGGATGGCTTCAAAAGGGAATTGGATAAACATATGGAGCAGAGGTCCATCAGTGGCTCTTAGTCACAAGGTATAGATAGGAACTCTCAGTCTGGGGCAAGAGATGCTCAGTATTCTTGGTGCTTGGGGGGGGGGGGGCAACGGTGGGGGGGCTTCTAGTGTCCTGGCCCCACGGGTGGACCTTCTCCTGGCATTTTTGGACACTGTGTGACAGAGTGTTGGACTAGATGGGCCATTGGCCTGATTCAACATTGGCTTCTCCTATGTTCTTATGACAGTCTGGTCGCTGTAGATAGAACAGTTACAGTTATTAGCATTTAAACAGTAATATAACAGTAATAATAATAATAATAAATAAGAATTTATAAATTGCAAAACAGCTACTTACCCCTATCACCAAAGTAATTTTGCTTGCTGTGCGTCTAATCACAGAAGTAAGACAGCCAGCAGTATGATACTCTTCCAGAGAAATGAAACATGTTTCCACCTGCTCTTGTAGCTGGGAAAAAGGCAAATAATCATTTGTAGATTTTTTTTTTGGACCAATACACAATTTCTTAAGACCTTGTTAAAAATTAATTTGCAGGGTACTTCATGGGGGAAATTATAAAAGACAACAATTCAACAAAGCAGCCTGATGCATGCCAACACTGATTTATCAATACTTGCTACAGAAAGAAGAAAAAAAACATGTTCTCATAGACCAATGGGAAATGTGTAGGTGTACAAATATTTACCAGAAGCCACCTTTTTTGGGGGGGGGGGACGACCATTTGTGGACTTATGCCATAGTGTTTACTGAAAGATTTTAACCAGCTCCAGATGTAGTTACAATCTGCTTCCTTTTAATAGCGCAGTCCTACTACCACCCTTTCTACATGCCCCAGTGCACACAATATACTTTACAGATGGTCCTACAGAAGAAAAAAATAGATGGACCGGTATATGTACCTATAACAAAGACTATTTTCTCCAGCATTTTACTTACTCTCCTACACAATTCTCAAGCCCACCTGTAAGTTGTAGCCTCTGGCTTGGAAGCCCTTCCTCTCTACCACAGTTACACTGATTGGGCAGCAAGGAGAAGGGTCATAGCCACTCTTCCTGATTATTAGTTCTTCTCTTTTAGGGTCAAGTCCTAGTTCAGTGTAAGCCCGGCTTCCAAGGAAGCTGAAAAAGTGAGATAACAAGGGCCTCCATTGTTCTGCTTGGAAGGAACCAGCTAGCATTTAGCTTCATGTCCTCTAGAACCATTTCCTGCAGCATTGTTCTATCTGGCCATTATGGAATGGTTCTCTAAGAGTTAGTAACCTGAACATGTCTGCTTTCCATCCATCTTTCCTTCTGAGTGTCATATGGTAGTTTTACTCCGAACTAAAGATCACCAACAACCAATGGCAGAGAAGCAGTATACAATGTTATCAAATAAATAAGATGGCGCAAGAAGCAAGACTGCAACTGAACGGTGCACTGGGGGAGGGAATTTCCTTGCTTGCTCTGCCTGCTCTCTCTCTCTCTCTCTTTTTCTTTTCCGCCTGAGAAATCCGGGAAAGAGAGAGCTGGACAAATGTTGCCTCCGGTCTAGAAGAAAGGTTTTACTCCCACTTTACACTTGAAGGAAGGCAGATGGGAAGGGTTACCTAGAGTAGATTATAGCAGGGAAAAAGACACTCCGTTCGTGTTCCCAGTTTCAGAGAACTGTACAACCTGGTCATTAGCGCTTAAAATAACTAGTGGCAACCATATCCCTAACTGGGCCGAAACGTCTGTAGGAGTAGCCTGGGTCACAAACAAAGGATCTGAAAACCAGTATGTCAGAGATTAGCGTAGTAAATGTTCCTGATACCTTTTTTGCTGTACTGAAGTCCTGGATATCAATTGCTGTATGAGAACAGAAAAGGAATAGTTTGTGAAAAGCAGTTTTGCATTGCACAGCTGTAATTACAGCATCAAGACAGCTTGAGAAAACATAATGCTTTATTATTAAAGTATTTTATTTATTTTTATTTTTTATTATTTATTTATTTTTATTATTTATTATTTATTTTAATATTATTTATTATTTATTTTAGTATTATTTATTTTTATTATTTATTAAAAAACCCTTTGGAAACATATTTAAAGGAAAATTTTCACTGGAGTTATTTTGTTATTTAATTTATTTACTAGAAATAAGGCCCGTTGTGGAAATAAATACAACGGGATCTAGAAAGAGGCTCTGGGAGAGTGCTCTGGCTTTGAGCAAACAGTGTCAGTCTGCTTTTAAAACATGAATCTGGGACCTGCACACCACCGGAATACAGCAGATTCCATATGCAACTGACATTCCAACTGTCTTGCGGGGGGGGGGAGTTTGAGGTGTGGAATGGAGTGAAGTCCAATCAGCTTCCATATGCAAAAGACCAGGTTGTCGCAGCAGTTGTGGTGTGGGCAGGACCCGGGCTTTGCCTTCTGATTGGTGGTGATATATGCTGAGGAGCAGTGCCATCAGCCATACACTAAGGGAGTGCATTTTAGAATTAGAACTTTGGCACCCACTATTCAATTATATATAAGGAGAGAGGAGAGATTTGGCATATATCCCGCCCTACTCCAGAAGTGGGCTCAGGGTGGTCACAGCATATAAAACATGGTAATTATTAAAACATATAATCTAAAACCAGATTGCTATGCTATTTCAAGCCCAGGCTAGCCTCAGATCTCAGAAGCGAAGCAGAGTCAACCCTGGCTAATTAATTAAATCATCGTATGGCAGTGTGTATAGTATAGCCAGGAGATCCTAAGATTGTCTGGCAGCCAGAAATTCTAGCACTTTTTAGCGTTATGCACCACTAGGTGGCAAGCGAGACTTGTTTTTAAGGCAAGAGACATTTCAGAGGTGGTTTGCCATTACCTACCTCTGCGTCACGACCCTGGTATTCCTTGGAGGTTACCTATTCAAATACTAGCCATGGCTGACCCTGCTTAGCTTCCAAGATCTGACAGGACAGGACGAGGCTAACCTGGGCTATCCAGGTCAGGGCATCCTCGCTAGTATTTGGATGGGAGACCTCTAAGGAATACCAGGGTCATGGTGCGAAGGCAGGCAATGTAAGTAAGCCGTGACTTGATGGCATACACATTTCAACATACTTGCAGCAGTCAAATTGGCAATATACTTAATTTTCCAAAAGCCGCCTTATTGGGGCTCTAATAGAAAAAGAGTATGGGCAAATATGGTAAATGTGAAATAAAAATTAAAGCAAATGCAGCCGCATATCATTTAATTAGAACAGCAAAGGGCCAGAATCGAATAAATCAAGCCCCACAACCCAGAATTATAGCATGCTATAAGCAGACCTGTTAAGATTCAAGATGACTATACAGTTTTCCTACCTTTCTGAGTTTTACCAAAAGGGAGGTGCATAATACAGAAGACCCCATTCCTGGTGAGAATAAATGCATGATAGGTATCTACAAAAGAATGAAACACGAGGCAAATTTCAGGAAAGCTTCGTAACAGCACTGTGCATATAAAGCGCTGATCAGACTGAGCTTTATCAAGTATAAGCAAGATAATTAAAAAAAAATCCTAACTTAGCTCAGTGTTGTCTTTGCCCACACAGGGTGCAACGCAATTAAGATTCACAGAATGAAAAACAAGAAAGCAAAAAGACATATAGTTTCACCACCACTGCACAAAATTTCAAGATATTAAGTCTTCTAATGAGGACAACCTTAGCTTGCAAGAATTTTTTTAATGTACATATATTGATTTATTCTTAAGGAAACTTACCTTTATCAGTGCTATCTTTTTCTAGATGGAGACTCAGGTAAGTTCTGTCATTTGAAGACGTCTGAACCAGCATCTAACATACAAGTTCAAAGAGACGCTTAATGCCATTTCTGAAAACAATGCAATTTCTATCAAACATCTCACATTAACTTAAGCCTACCCGAAGCATGGCTTTATTGAAAGTTATATTCGCACCTATAGTAGCATAGGAATTTCTCAATAATGAACGCCTTAACATTTGATCTTTACCCACATGCCCATACTTAAAAGACTATGGCAGAACACATGCTTTTCATACACTAGACCCAGGTTCAGCATTTGTTTCTTTGGATACATACTCCACCCCACTTTTTCCCCCAGTGTGGATGCAAAGTAGCTCATGGCATAATTCTCTCCTCTATTTTATTCTTCTGCAACACTGTGAGGTAGTCTCAGTCACAGAGACTGGGTCAAAGTCACGCAGCCAACTTCCATGGCAGAGCAGGGATACAGACTTGTGTCTCTTTGGTCTCTCAGATTTAAGCGCAACACTCTTCACTGCCTCTTTTCAGTAAGACAGACTCCAGGTAACAGAGCTAAACCAGACTCTCAGGTCTGAGCCACTGATTCAGCTGGCCTGACAGCACTGCGGTGTTGTGATGGAACTTGGGCCAAGGCAGCTCTTTCGGGAACTTACAAGAACTTAAGAGGTACAGAAACCAGCAAGAAATGAATCTAACGTACACGAGTTAACAAGGATTGCCTCAATGGCACGTGAATAAGATGCAAGTTGCCGCTTCGCTCACCAACGACCAGAAAATGCCCTTCTTGGCACAAGCCAATGATATCAACTTCAGTCTCTGAAAGATTAAAAAAAACAGCATTCAGTGATGCCATAAAGCCTTATTATGCAATTAAAGTTAACACACTACATCTCTACCAGCATATCAATCAACAGCCCAGTTTGGTTTCAGCCAGGGCATTCTTGACTATTTAATGTACCGATAGGCAGAAAGGCTGTACATGCTCATATTTAGCAAAGCAGCCACCCCGTCAAGAGAAGATGAAACTTGCAACACACCGATGTAAAGGAAACAGGTAGCTAGCACTGCTTTGAGCCAGTGAACAGCACAGATCTGTAGCAAACATGGTTTGCTACGTTATCTACAATACACTAGCACTTGACAAAGGTCAAGAGGCGGAAATAGCCAATCATTGTGGGCTTAGGCACACCAGGCTGAACTCCAGTATGAAAGAGTTTAGGGAGGGCCCAGGGGGAAGAAAGAGGCAGAATTTCCCAGGAACTCCACAAACGCAGCACATGAAGTAACCTGGGAGAGACTGCGGTATATTGCACATCCATCTGTGTCTTAACAGAAAACCCCCGAAGATCAGTCTTTTCATAGTTTCTTCCCTTCAGAAATCCGTACACTCACCAAACTGACTCAACATCCGAGGAGAGTGGCACGTATCAAGCACCACCACTGACTTGTCCGCTACCAAGGTGAAGCCGTCGCTCAGATTAGAGGCCTGTAACGTTGGGTCAGACAAAACCTGAGAAACACAAAAGAGGAAATTGAAGACATCAATTCTGGCTTGGCAATCAGACCGTTGCTGGCAAGCCTAGCCATGACATCTGCCCCTCCCCCAGATACCTAATCTCTCAAGCAAAAGGAAGGAGCTGAAAAGCAGCACCCGTGGCATTGAAACTGAGCAACAGGACATTTTGGGCTGTAAGGTCGGGGGGGGGGGGTTCTTGTCCCGCTGCCACCTCCCACACCCTTCTCAAAGCAGTCATCGGCTACAGGTATTTGTGGGTCAGAGCGCTACAGCCCAGCACAAAAAAAATCCACAGCATCTTAATTTGCCTTCAAATGCAGTCCCATTAACAGGGTTATACCTAGAGTTGCCAATTCTGGGTTGGGAAACACCTGGAGATTTGAGGGAGGGTCTTGGGGATGGCAGGGGCCTCAGCAAGGCATAAGGCCATACAGCTCACCCTCCAAAGGAGTCATTTTCTCCAGGGGAACAGATCTCTGTTGCCTGGAGATCTCCAGACCCCATTTGGAGGTGGGTAACCCTATTAAACTCCAGTACTTTCATATAGCATCACTGAAAACAAAGACCAACCTTTGACAAATGAATCATGGCCTAAGCTTTCATGAGCCACAGCCCACTTTGACACTGGCCAACCAAAGTTTCTGACACCATGAGTTAACCTTTAAGATGCTGCAAGACTGCTGTTTTAGCTACAGCGAACTGTCGTGATAGCTTTACGCAACTCTGTACAAGAGTGCAGTCTTCACTCATGGACCAAGATCACAAATAGAAAATCCCACCTTTTCTGAGGAAGAGATCTGAACCAATGTGTTCACTTGATAGAAGGAGCTCCCATATTCTTGAGCTCCTACATTCAATGTTTCTGTGGCATCGCTACCAAGGAACTCTACGTCATCCCACATCTTCTCCAGAAATGTGTATGTTACGCTGGAGAGAGAGAGGAAAAGCAGAAAATAAACAAGGCAAGACAACAAGTGCACTTGAGCCTTCATACTGCAGCAAAACAATGCGCTTTATGTATCTTTTAACTATATACATTGCAGGTCACCTTGAATTCCTAAAAGGTAGAAAGGCAGCAAACAAGCAGAAGAAGAGGAGATTGGATTTATACCTTCACTCGGAGTTGCAGAGCGGCTGACAATCTCCTCTCCCTTCCCCTCCCCACAACAGACACCCTGTGAGGTAGGTAGGGCTGAGAGAGCTGGGACAGAAACTGCTCTTTCTCAAGAACACCTCTGACAGAACTGTGGTTTGCCCAAGGTCATCCAGCAGCTGCAAGTGGAGGAGTGGGGAATCAAACCCAGTTCTCCCAGATTAGAATCCGCGCACTTCACCACTACACCAAACTAGCAGCCATTCCACATTAAGGTTGCCACCTGTCAAGATAGCACAATAGCACTCTCGTGAGTAAGCAGGGATTTTTTGTGCACATATAGACTAATAGGGTTTAAAACCAAAGTTTTTATTTTTTAAAAAAGGAATTCAAAAGGATTTAATATAAAAACAAACAACAAATCCCTTCGGAGAGTACAGAAGAAAACCACAAAGGTATCCTGAACTACGTGACATCTCAGTCTAGCTTTTGGAAGGCACAACCATAAATCACAGCAACACGGCGGCATTGCATAAGAGTCTCTGCAACATAGGAGCACAACAACCAGCCGTAAACTCGAGCACTTCCTCAGACTACCTTTGCCCAAACTGGAACACACGGATATGCCTTTCTCCCTCTAAGTAGCAGGTGCAACGCTTTCCCCCCAGACTCAGTTCTTCAACCAAGTTAATTGGCCCCCCTGCCTGGCCTTGAAAATTACCAAAACAAGCCAGTTAGGTGATTTATTTATTTTTATTTATTTATTAAGATTTATACCCCGCCCTCCCCACGGAGCAATCCCTGATGAACCAATTGCACCTGGAATAGGCTAATAAGTTGTTGAACAAGTTAACCCTTTATGAACCCTTTTGCTTCACACCACATGAGTGGCAAAACTTTTGCAAACAGATATTTAGCAAGCAATTCCCCTCTCCCCCCCCCCGCGAAAAAAGGGGAGATGCAATTAATAAGTTTCCTTGGAACCTAGCAGCCAGGCCAAACTTTGAGGGCCCGGATTCATCCTTAAAAAATACAGTATAACAAATTTTGAATCCCATGGCACCTTGACGACCAACAAAGTTTTGTCCTGGGTAGAGATGTGAAGGCCTAGAGAAAACACGGAAAAAATCGTAACAAAACCAGTTTTTTCCTGAAGCCTTTTTTGGTTTCCCCCCCGAAAAACTGGAAAAATTGAAAAAAGGAAAGAAAAACAATTGATTATGGAACGTTTTATTTTAACATGATGACTAAAATATTTTAAGACAAAGTGTTCAAATATTATCTAAATAATTTCAAAAAGATATGCATGGTATCAGATCAATCTAATTTCTGTGCACTGAGGACAAGCAAGTCCTAGGTTACAAACTGAACTCTCCAATGGATAATGACAGACACCAACAGAGTACCTGCAGAAGCAGAGACTGGAACTGACACTGAACTGACACTGATCAGTACAGCTCAGAAAATGATCCTGATGAAATATCATGCCCATTCATTGGAACTTAGTCCCACACTCCCTTCTATACACTTCCCCCCTCTTCAATTCTTTTTATGAGGATGGTCCTACTGCTTCAGGCCAAGACGGCTGCCCTACCCGGATACAGTGTTTTCAGCGCCGTGTGAGTCGGGTCGCCAGGTTTGGGCTGGAAAATACCTGGAGACTTTGGGGGTGGAGCCAGGAAAGGGCGGGGTTTGGGGAGGGGCGGGGCCTCAGCATGGTCCAGCGCCAGAGAGTCCACCCTCCAAAGCAGCCATTTTCTCCAGGGGAGCCGATCTCTGCCAGCTGGGGAATCAGTGGTGAAAGCGGGAGATCCCCAGGCCCCACCTGGAGGCTGGCAACCCTACGCCGCGTGAGCCTCCTCCTCCTCCTCCTCCTCAAGCAGGTCCCCCTGGAAAAACGGGCTTCTACAATTCCGGCCATCTGCTCCTTCTGGCCAACAGCGACGGGAGCCTCCCCGGCCGAATCCCCCACTTGCCAAAAGCGTCGGGACACTTTACCCCGCTCTCTCTCCCCTCAGCAGCAGCAGAACCAGCTGGAAAATCGCGACCTTTTTCTCCTCAGGAAAACCCCGCCGCTGCAGCAGCAGCTTCCCTCAGCCGGCCGCCGGGATCCCTTCCCGCCTTGGCTCAAACCGGAGGGCGGGGCCTCCCGTCGCCCCGCCCCCCGCGACATCCGGGGATCCTGACGAGGGGGCGGGGCCGCTCGGTCGCCTCAGTCGGTCGAGGCTCGGCGGGCGTTGAGAGGCTCGAGCGGGGCGTGAGGCGGCGGAGGCAGCAGCGGAGGCGGGCCCGGTCTCCACAACGCCGAGCACCGCGGCATGGCGGTGAGCGAGGGGGGCGCGGGCCTCGGCCGGGGACTGGGGGAGGCCGAGAGAGGAGAACGTTCTTCCCTGGCGCGGTCTGAGGGCGAGCCGGGCGGAGGAAGACAAGATGGCGCCCGTCTCCTCCGCCCCTTCCCTTCTCCTCCCCTCCGCGCGGCCGCCATGATGGGCCTGAAAAAAATGCGAAGCGCCTCTCGGTTGGGCTGCGGCTTAACTTGCGGGCGGGGGGGCGGGGAGGAGAGAGAGGCCCGAGCGCGGGGCAGCAGATCGAGGTGGGCAGCCGCGTTGGGCTGGCGGGGAGCAGAGAAGAGCCAGAGACCTCAGTGGCCCCTGAAAGACTGGCAGCACTTTGTGGCAGGGGAGAACATAAGAACATAAGAGAAGCCAGTGTTGGATCAGGCCAGTGGCCCATCCAGTCCAACACTCTGTGTCACACAGGGGCCAAAAATACCAGGGGCCCTCAGGAGGTCCACCAGTGGGGCCAGGACACTAGAAGCCCTCCCACTGTTGCCCCCCCACAAGCACCAAGCATACAAAGCATCACTTGCCCCAGAGCCCCTATCTATACCTTGTGGCTAATAGCCACCGATGGACCTCTGCTCCTTATGCTTATCTGATTCCCTTTTGAAGCCGTCCATGCTTGTAGCACCCACCACTTCCTGTGGCAGTGAATTCCAAGTGTTAATCACTCTTTGGGTGAAGAAGCTTTGGTGAGTCGCTGCTCCGGGTACAGCTAGAGTGTGAGTCCCTCGGCCCTTCCGTTCACAAGGCTGGTGGATTTCCACTCTTATGTGGGTAAATAGTGTGCCTTCCATTTATTATTTATTTATTTTATTTCATTTATACCCCGCACGCGGGCTCATGCACCACGGCTTACAACCACAAGGTGAAATACAACAACACAGTTAAAGACAATTAAGGCACACAGTGCAATAAAATACAGTTAAAACACTTTAAACCCAGTGGGCAACTCCATGGAGATCGATCAAGAGTCTGTCTTCTGCTACTGACAGTAGCAGCAGAAAAGAGCCAGAGTCCAGTGGCCCCTGAAAGACTGGCAGCATTTTGTGGCAGGGGAGGAGCTTTGGTGAGTCGCTGCTCCGGGTACAGCTAGAGTGTGAGTCCCTCGGTCCTTACATCACAAAGTTGATGGATTTCCACTCTATGTGGGTAAATACTGTGCCTTCCATGGAGATAGATCAAGAGTCTGTCTTCTACTGACAGATTAATGTTTATCTGTCAGTAGCGGCAGAAAAGAGGGCCAGTGGGACCTTAAAGACTGGCAACATTTGTGGCAGGGGAGGAGCTTTCGTGAGTCAATGCTAGGATGTGAGTACAGCTAGGATGTGAGTCCCTCGGTCCTTATATCACAAGGGTGGTGGATTTCCACTGTATATGGGTAGGGTGCTTTCCATGGAGATAGGTCAAGAGGGGCAGCCGTGCTAGTCTGTAGCAACAGAAAAGAGCCAGAGTTCAGTGGCACCTTAAAGACTGACATCATTTGTGGCAGGGGAGGAGCTTTGGTGAGTCACTCCTCACTTCTTCATCTACAGCTAGAATGTGAGTCCCTTGGTCCTTATATTACAAGGGTGGTGGATTTCCACTCTATATGGGTTAATAGGGTGCCTTCCATGGAGGTAGATCAAGATGGGTAGCTGTTTTAATCTGTCAGTAGCAGCAGAAATGAGCAAGAGTCCAGTAGCACCTTAAAGACTTAACATTTGTGGCAGGGGAGGAGCTTTCGTGAGTCTCTGCTCACCTCTTCAGGTACAGCTAGAAGGTGAGTCCATCGGTCCTTATATCACAAGGGTGATGGATTTCCACTCTATATGGGTAAATAGGGTGCCGTATCAGTCTGTCTGTAGCAGCAGAAAAGAGCAAGAGTTCAGGAGCACCTTCAAGACTAACAACATTTGTGGCAGGGGATGAACTTCCGTGAGTCAATGCTCACTTTCCAGACTCTTGCTCTTTTGAGCAAGCAATGACATTATGCTTTTTTCCCTGGCCCCATGTTCCTTTCCTCCCAGTTTAGATTAATTTCACTCCATGTATATATTTCCTAATATGATTGGTTTTATGTAATGCTTCCGTTGCGCTTTTGAGTTGCGCTTCTCCATGCGTCTTCTAACAGTTACAACAGGCCTGTGGGGTAGGGCAGTAGGAGAGGGGGGAGCCTGAGGCTTAGGCAGCATTGATCCTTGGGAGTTCATGGCAGAAGCCAGATATATTCAAATCCCCTTTTACAGAAGGTTGATTTGTATTTAATAAATACCTCACGGCTGTATGTACTGTGTGGGACTTTTATAGTTGTGGGAATTTTTAGACTTCACGTCCCTGTGAAATAGTGGCCTCCTTGGCAAAGGGAACATTGGATCTTGAAAGCTTATAACCCAAAAATCTTCTCTGTAATGTGCTACTGGACTCGAATCTGTACTACTGGACTGAGCTCTTCTGTTGCAGACCAATGCAGCTGCCCTCTGAAACATTTAAGCAAAATATTGAAAATATGTCTCACATGCCTACATAGGCATTATCTAATGTCATAGAAAGTGTTTTTAAGTAAAACTTCGTCTTAAGGAGCATTTTGCTCATTCCAAAGTGGGGAAAATATTTCATAGGAATTTTTTTTCAGTACTCCCAGATTTTCTTTTGGAAAATTGAAAAATCCTCCCTCAAAAAAGAAAAGGAAATGGGGACCTCTCCCCCAGTGTTTTTGTTTATTTCACATACCATCACCTTTTAGTTGGAATTGAAGTGACATTCTTTGAGGATCTCACAGTGTAATGTAATATAACAGTTTTTAAAGGCAGCCCCATAGAGTATCCTGTCTAGTAAATAAAAGCTGATATTATATATTAAAAGAGAAGATGTACAAAAATTTGCCAAAAAACACCACCCTTAGTTACTGAATGTCCAAGTTATGTGTTATTAAACTAGAGGACAACCCCATTGTGCTAATCAAGAGGCTTATTTGGTAAATTGAAAGCTCTTCATGTTTTCAGTGTCTAGGTGTTGAAATTCTGGAAGTAATATAAAATGATACTGTGTCAGATTTGGCAAGAATTTTGCCTTCGTTTCTCTTTCCGTGGTCTGGACAAAAAACTTGAGAAGCCACTGATTAAACTGCCTAAAAGATTACCTAAAGACATGAAAATGGTGTATGATCTGGCTGCATAGACATGGAAGAAATCTAGTTCTTGAAGAATTCAGTTAGAATAGGTTCATAGCAGGGGGGGGCTGTCACAGGAGGATGGGGATCCCCTTCATTAACTGGTACTCTGAAGTATGTTTAAAAATAGGCTTCCACTTGGAAAATGCATGGTGTAATTGAGTTGTAGACTAATTATCTAAAACATGACTGTGACAAGAATCATTGTATTGCCTTTGGTAATAAAAATACATCAGAATTTCTGCATTTAACCCATCAGTTGTGGGACTGGAGGGAGCCTGTAGAAAGTGTAATTGGCCAGAGAATGATCAGTCTGATAAAGTTTTTGTTTTAGTCAAAGGTGTACATTTTTCTGAGGTAGGGAAAAGTTGCCATTTAGTAAAAGAACTTGCTGCCTCTTCCATGTTTCCTGAATTAGGTTAGATTTCAAAGATGTCACTTAGAAAGAATTTCACCTTTGGAATCTAATGGAAGTGCATTAGATGCAAAGAATCTATCTCATTTGTCCGGGGCTAGGATGAGCATGCAAGGCTGATAGTTCTGATGTCACAGCATTCGAAATTGCCATAGACAAATATTTGTTAATATGATTTGTTGCTGGAATACATAGTTTGAGCATACCCTTGTATGTACTAGTTTTTGGACATTGTTAGTTTTCAGAAAATCTAGTCATGCAGTGCTTCAGATGATTATATTGTCAACCACTAGAATGCAGGAAAGAACAAAGGTACAAGAACCTACTAGGGTGAGAAATCAAAACAAAGTGCAAGTCTGTCATTTTCATAAGACAAATACAAATCTTGTGATGGGTGGCTAGCCAACACTGGGTGGAGCTTTGCCCATTATGATTTTCTCAGCCACGGGAATTTCCACAGACTCAGGGGTTTTTTGGACAAGGCATGCCACACGACATAAAATTACGGGCAGTGTTCATAATATTGGTATTTGTCTTGTTATAATTATGAACTTGCACTGTGTTTTGATTTCTCACTCCCTCTAGTTCTTGTACCTTTGTTCTTTTTTAAGTCTTGGGGGCTGTCTCTTGTGTATCTAATCAGTAACTAGAATGCAGCAGCTCTCAATAAATTTGATTTCATAGGTACTATTAACATTAAAGACAGTTGCTTAATACTTTAAAATTTCAAATGCTTGTTAAATAGCCAGATAAAATGTAAGATTTTGATTCCATTTTGAAATAGGCTAGTGATACAGAGCGAGAGGCAGCAGTCCAAGAAAAGTCATCTCCTGACAGAGAGAAGAAAAAAGAACGGTCAGATGCATCTAGTTCTCCTAGAACTTCAAAACATCATCACTCAAGGTCACGTTCACAATCAAGAGAGAGAAAACGGAAATCAGGTATGGAAGCCTCCAAAGTTACAAAAGTCAGTTGGTTGATAATTTTTTGGTCCACTTGGTGATATTTGTACTAAGCGAGTTTATTTATATAGCACAATCCTCTGCAGAGTTAACTCCAGCCTAGGTCCATTGATTTCACTGGAGTAACTGTAAATTCCATTGAAATTAAGACTTCCAAGTAAATGTGCTTACTTTAAAAAAAAAAAAAAAAAGATCTGGAACTAATTCGTAAGTAATGTTGAGTCCTGCCTTGTTTTATTTTGTTGTTGTATTGTTATATTTAAAAACTTCTAAATATCTTAAAAATCTTTCTTAGACAATATTCTTCTATCAAATACTAGAAATCATAGAACTCGTTAGATTTCAACTCTGAAGCCTTTTTAAAAATATCAAGCTTCTCCACATTTTAGACTTCACCATACTAATGTGATGTGTGTGTGTTGGGTAAAAAAAGTTAATGTTGTAGAGGATGAAAACATAATTCAGTCCAAATTTTATTAGCTTAAGGCTGCTTAAATTCTGAGCCCTTTTTAATTGGGTGAGTCTGGATATGTTTGAATATATATTGTTTTTTAAAAGAATATAAAGTTTCCAGGCTGTTTTATGGTTAATAAATGTTTATTTTCTTAGATAATGATGGGAAAAAACACAGAAGCCGGAGCAGAAGCAAAGAGGTAATTAATACTTTGTAGTGCTTAGGTAATTGTACCAAACATATTTATATGTATGTCATAGCATGTGTAAACTTGTATGTAATTGACTTAATGGTAAGTACGAAAAAACCTTGTAAATTCAAAGAAAATATGTTTGGAGTGAGAAGCATGACTGAAACCATCAATTTGCCAAAAAAGGTAGTAGTTGACAAAAGTTCACACAAATTAACTGTTGAAACAACCTACAATGATTTTTTTTGTGGAGAATAGAATTGGTTTGTTTGGTTCTCACAGAGCTTCCATTGATCACAGTTCTTGTACCTTCTGTTACATGATCTCAGACTCCTTTTGCTCTTCTTACCTCAGGCTGTTTGACCCCAATCCCTACTTAGATCTGCACCATGGTCCTGTAATAGTAGGGAAGACCATAGGGTTCATAGGACTGAATATCACCTTAAAGCAAAACCAAGGGGAATGAGATGCAGCAGTAGTGCCAACTTTGTTTGGTGAGGCGACAGTTGCAATAATGTTGCTAGGTAAGTCAGTTACCAACAGAGGAGAGGTTATACCACGAACAGTCATCTGTGTTAGAAAGTGAGGTTTTACTGAGCTAGTATTAAACTAGAAAAATGAAAAACCTAATGGGGGTGCCATGGCCTTCTTTCCCCTTCTCAATGGAAGCTCTGTAAAAAAAAAACAAAAGAACTAGGAGAGTATTTGTGAAATTGACTATATTGTTTAGATCACATGATAACATTTCTATAATAAATCATACTCAGCGTGCTAATGCGCGAAGAGACTGAACTGAAGACGCTCCAGACTCAGATAGCAAAATTATAAGCCTACTTCATGATAAGGTAACTATTAGTCATTCAAACTCATATTTCCCTTTAAACAAAGAAATTGGTTATGGGATATAATGGTGGTTTTTAAATACAAAAGTATATGTTTAGAAGACTGCTCCATCGTGTTTACTCAAATATGGTTAAATGAACTTTTTAAATGATACTTTTAAGACTGGCGCTCTGTGTATAAGTGACATAAAGAACATTTCCCTGATTATTTTAGATCTTTAGTGGGAAGAATTTGTTGAAACTACTCTAGATTTTTGGCCCAATATTTTTAATATAGGCCCCAGGATCTTTATGTCTGTAATGTAATGTTAATAAGGTGTTGAATTAGTCATTGGCTTCTTACGATAGTGATGTTTTTTACAATTATAAAAGAGGCTAAGGGTAGTATACAGTATATCTAGACCTGCCCATAATATCAACATCACAAATCATCTCTAAGGGTGATTAACTCCACGTTGTTAGTCATGTAATAACCACCTCACCTGGCGTGAGGATGTGCATGGGTTTGCGAAGTGTCAGACTCGACTGTGGGACTGAACAACAATAAGCAGAGATATTGCATTTTTATTTCATGATGAGTTCTAAACATCCTTCTTTAATGGCTGTATTAATGATCGGAAAGAAGTAGCCAAAATGGATCTGCTTTTTGAAACTGCTTGAAACAATCTCCTAGCCTGTTTTATACCCTAACACATTTGTATCTTAGAATGGGAAGATGATATACACTTTGTAGATACAACTAATTTCAGCAGCAAGTTGGTGGATTGTGAATATGTATAGTGTTTTTCATTAGGTTTAGTTGGTCCTTAAAGATATGAAAAAATAGTTGAAACAGTCCAGTTTACTCTTTCTACATAGGGTTTTTTATATAGCCAAAACATGCTTAGAATAATGTAGTTGGGTCATATTGGCCACCTTGTTGGTTAAGACTTCAAAGTTGAAGATGCCCGGCAAATACAATCTGTTAGTGACTCTCAAACGATGGCCTGTAGAGCTACCTTCAGGTTATCTTCATTAACGGCTGATGTGTTGACCGCTAACTACTTGTCACATCGCATCTTCTTGTAGTGATTGGGATCAGTACCTTTTTTTCAATCACTGTACTTAGGGTAACCACTCCCTGACTGTTCTGTGTAATTCTGTAAAGCTGGTCTTGGTATGAGAATCTTTAACTATGTTTCATAAAAGGTTTAAAGGGGGAGGACAGTGGAGGGAGGAGGAATGATAATGTGTATGTGCAACATTGGGTAGATGGTGGTGTTAAAGCCATCACAGTTGACTGGGCCTCACTCCTAAGGTTACTAATGTTGCATCACAACATATCATTCTTTATCTACTGATGCCCATACTAACTCTCTTTGTTGCACTATTTTCCTGAAAGAACCAACTTCTTCTTAAAACAGGCAAGAAGACATGGGTCCAAAGAAAAGTCGTCCAAAAAGCACAAATCAGAAGACCATAACGACAAAGAGCATTCTTCTGATAAAGGAAGAGACAGCCTGAATACCTCTGAAAACGGTGAGGACCGGCATAAGCGCAAAGACAGAAAATCCTCAAGAGGACGGAGTCATTCAAGGTCTCGGTCCCGTGAAAGGTAGATTACTTAACACTTTTTGAATAATTTCTATTCTGATTTTTAGAACTGCTGTGTATTCTAAGAAAAGTTTTTTATGCTGCTGACCAAGTGTAAGCAATTTAAATCTGCAGATGTTAAGACTTAAGCGTGAGATTATTACTGACATATTAAATTAAGTATTTTATAGATTAAGTATCCTGAATATTTGCAAAGTTTTTGCAGTGTCACCGAAATGCCAATGTGATATTTTTTGGCCTGATGTGTGTGTAACTTGTTTGGTACCCACAAGCGCTTCATCTACTAATTGTAATTGGGCAACCAGAAATCTTGAACCACCACTTGCCAGATCTAGAGCTCAGGACTTCGATACTGTAATTCTTTTTGATAAATTCTGAGGGTAATGTTGGCTTGTTTTAGAAATACTTGGTATAGAGTTCAGGCTGCTAATTCGACCTTTTGCTGAACACGTGCTGTTTGTTGACGAAAAGCTGAAGAGAGAATTGTCAAACTGGGAAATACTATGAGGAATTTGGAATGTATTTTCAGGCGTCACCGTAGTAGAAGCCGTGATAAAAAAAAGTCACGTTCTCGAAGCAAAGAGAAAAAGCGGCGTCTAAAATCACGTTCTAGGTCAAGATCTAGACACAGGCACAGAAGTCGGAGCAAGAGCCGAACTAGGAGTAGAAGCAGGTAGGTTGGTCTGCTTTTTGTAAAGACGTGAAAACTGCAGTGTGACTAGAGCACTTTTGAAATTGAAAATGTACTCTGGCACTTAGATTAAGGTTAATTTATGTTTATTTAAACCATTATGAAACTTTTAAAAAACGTATGCCTGCAGAGAAAGAAAGAAGAGACCTGAAAAACCCAAAAGATTCAGCAGAAGTCACAGTCCGAGTCCTAGCCCTCCACCCTTTAGGGGACGGAATACAGCAATGGATGCCCAAGAAGCTTTGGCCAGAAGGTAGAGGCTTTTCTTTGTCTGAAGATACGGAAGTTAACTGCTTACAGACTAGTAATAAAGCATCCTAGCCTTCAAGGGATATTTGTCACCATTCGTCTCCCACTAGTTTTATCTCTCTAAAGGTGGAGAGACACCTTTTCAGAAAACATCTAAATCGGGGTGTCAGACATGCGGCCCGGCCCGGGGGCCGGACCAGGCCCCCAGAGGGCTTCTATCAGGCCCGCACTGGACCTGGCCATCTCCTGCTTCCAGTTCTGTTGCTGCTGCTGCATCATCGCTTGCTTCGCCAGACTCTCTCAATCACTCAGCCATTTCATGTTTTCCCCTGGGTCCTAGACTCAGAACTCTGAGCATGAGATTTCTGTGGTGAATAGATCAAAAGTAGATTCACAGCTTACATATACACACCTGATCAGCATACTCAAGATTGCAACAGCACAGACATTTTGATGCAATAATTCAGAGCAAGAGGCATCAATGATCAGATACTGTTAAATAAACAAAATATTGCAAGAGTGCTAATGTTTTAAGCATGTTTTTATTTTAAATTAAAAAAAACCTCTGTGTTTGTGTCCTTTATAAAGTTTGTATCTCCACTACCTGGCATTACATTTTATGACACACGTGGCCCGGCCCAACAAGGTCTCATTTATGTCAGATCCGGCCCTTATAACAAATGAGTTTGACACCCCTGATCTAAATCTTTGATCTTTGATGTTGAGGCTATCAAAATGTAGCTCTAAATATGGATATGATACGGCAAGATGAAGGACCACTGGGATGCATAGGAGAGAGACTGAGCCGTCTGCAGAGCAGCGCTAGAATAAATCTAATACCATGACTAGTTTAGAAGGTCCATATAAATCCCTTTTGCGTCGAGCATGCACTGATACCAGATTGTCAGTCTGTCTTTCTATAGTTCTGAAAGCTAGACATATTGCCATTTTAGGAAATGTGGACTAATGGATATTGCAATTAACCCCCCCCCCCCAAAAAAAACCCCTAAGTTAATGAAATGCATTAGGCTGTTTCAGCCATTAAAAAACCCTTAATGTCTAGATTTTACATTCTGCAAGTAAGCACTTCAAAGATTGCATGTTGTTCACCTTGTGTTCAGGCTGTTCTAACTAATGTGGGGAAAGGTAAGACTTTTAATGACTGGTTGCTTCTGCATTGCTATTTCTAGATTGGAAAGAGCAAAAAAACTTCAAGAACAGAGAGAGAAGGAGCTTGTTGAAAAACAGAAGCAACAGGAAATGGCTGCTGGTAATTCTTTTTGAGCTGTTAGCTGACAGTTTGAAATTAAAATAACTTTAGTCAAATACTATACAAATAGTATACTATACAAATAGTAACTATGAGCTGGAGACTTAAAAATCAAAACAAAAATCTTTATATGTTCCTCATTGCAATTTTGGCACTTTTGAAAGAACCAAAGCAGTAAAGACTTTTCTAAGCTCTGCTTTCAGAACTCTTTCAGTCAGACCCTAAAATAGCTGCACCATCAGACAAATGCTTCAGGATGAGCTAGGTAAAAGCTCTCTCCTGAATGAGTCCTTGCCAACTGCCTAGTTTGTACTCATTCTTGTAAGTATTGAGGATTGTGTTTGTCCTTGCCCCGTATCTGATTGACATGGAAAAATTCTGAATGCTTTCTCTGGTATGAAATGTTTGTTTTAGCGGCAACTGCCACTGGAAGTTCTGTCATCAACGTTGCAGCTCTTCTGGCCTCTGGAACACAAGTCACTCCTCAGATTGCTATGGCGGCTCAAATGGCAGCCCTGCAAGCAAAGGCCTTGGCGGAGACAGGAATAGCCGTTCCAAGCTATTATAACCCAGCAGCAGTGAATCCAATGAAGTTTGCAGAACAGGAAAAGAAGCGGAAAATGCTGTGGCAAGGCAAAAAAGAAGGGGTAATTATTATTTTTTTGGCCTGCTTATTCTCTATTTTGTTTATACGTGTTGATTCTTAAAAGCACCATCTGGTAGTAATGCTTCTGCCGTTGCAAAGGTTAGAAGTTAAGATCCCAGCACCCTGAAATTTGGTATTTAGTGGACACCACTGGCACTGAGAGCTTCTATTTTCATCACAGTTTCGAGGATCTTTTGGTTTGAATGCAGAGCCAATATGTTATGCATTTGATTGGCTGATGTTTAACACAGCCTCATTATAAACCACTTAAGGGTGCTTGATCTATAGTGACTATGGTTTATAAATGCTCTTATTACTTTCCACTGGCCAGAAGACCTGGAGTTCTTTCTTATTGAAGTGGATGAGACAGGTTAACCAGGCTTGCACCCAGGTTGTTTCTGGTTCCAAAAGAAAAATTGGAATAGGTTTGTTAAGATACGTGAGGAGTTGTTTTCCATGTGTGTATCCTGGTATGTCCTAAGCATTGACTCCTCAACAACATTACCTATAAACTCCCAATTGGTGAAAGCCACACATATATGCATAACATGTTATTTTGTGTTTTTATAGGATAAATCACAATCTGCAGAAATCTGGGAGAAACTGAACTTTGGAAATAAGGACCAAAATGTCAAATTTAGAAAACTAATGGGTATCAAGGTACGTGATCTGGTTATGATCATTTGTTACACTGTCGTGAAATGTTTTGAAGCCTCAGTTATTTGCCAGAAACAAGAGGATAATTTTTAATGCCTGTTTCTAGGAGAGCAGGCTTGTTAAATGCATTGCTAAGCTTCCTGCATTAAATACATAAGCTTCCTGCATTGCGGAAGAGTATACGTTAAGGTTGTCTACTGGAGATTGCGTCTTTGAACTTGAAGTGCTGTGGCAAGGCCCTTGGCCAAAGTCTCCTGCAAAAGTATATTGAGAATGAATTCAACTAACATCTTGTGTATCAGCCTCCCCTGGAATGGATAGCATTCCCTGGGTTTACTTATTATGAGCCATTGATTTGTATGGGAGAGAGATCTCTTGAGTGAAAGGTGTGTGTCGAAGGAGCTGATAAAGACCTTTGAGCAGTTCAGATGGCTTTATCCCTTTCTTGGGGGGGTCAAATCCATTAATAATTTTGTTTCTTGAAAATATCTTGTCTTTTATTCTAGAGTGAGGAGGAAGCTGGTAGTAGTTCAGTGGATGAAGAAAGTTATAAGACTTTGAAACAGCAGGAAGAAGTATTCAGAAATCTAGATGCACAATATGAAATGGCAAGGTCACAGACTCACACACAAAGAGGAATGGGATTGGGATTTACATCTTCGATGCGAGGAATGGATGCTGTTTGAATGGACGTGATCTCGAACCCTGGAACTTTGACAAAGATTTTTGTTCCGACATTCGGTCCTTGTTCACCAAAAGCTAGCATTTCTAGCTTGCATGGGTGTTGCATTGACTTTAATTTATTGACATTGCAATTTTTGTAAATATCAGATCAGTGATTACTGGTGTTCCATGTTGTAATCAGGTTATACTCACTTCCATTATACTTGACAGAGCTACAGAAGGACAACATTTTAGTTCTGCTTTTCAAACTAGAACAGGTGAGGAGGGTAAACTCGTACCTGGATATTTTGTGTCTGCTGTCTTGTGTACTTTTGTACTTTAACCTTGTACAGTTATTTTCAACTCTCGAAACATAACGAACATTGTGTAGGTGTTACTTAGCAGACTGGGCCAATGAGTACATAATGCAGTGCAAAAACCTGGTTAATAAAGATGTTTTTTCTCAAATGTTACTGTTACTATTACTGGCTCACTTGAATTGCTTACAGCTCTGAATTTGGTAGAATTGATTTGAGATTTCACACTGCAGTTTACAAAAAATAATAATTCCATCACAAAAGAGCAAATAGTAAAAGTTACTCAGCCTCAGTTTTCATCAATGTTATGCATTGTTTTTATTCCTATTGCAGTGTTTGCAGTGAGCAGCAAGCATATTAGGTGTGTGAAATATGTCCAGTCCCTACTGTCTATAAAACCTGAGTAATACTGCCTCCACTCAGGTCCAAAGATTACCACACTGGGTGATATGGTAGTTCTGTTATTTGGGACTTTTATCAGCAGAGATCTGATTTGGTTTATTTAGAAATGGTTTATGCTGCCTCTCAGTGCCCTGCTTGAGCCAGCATATAAAAACTTGTTTCGGCTTTGACCTGGCTTCAACCTGCCCAAGCAAATTAAGAGACAAGCTCTGTATTACTGTAGCCAGTTCTGAGCCTAGTCTTTCTAGCAGGCGTATCTGATTATAGACTACCTTATGCAAAGTGAGAAAAGCAGATTGTCCCCAGCTATTCCAGTCAGTCTACTGGGATGTTATACACATAAGAAGAGGAGGAGCCCTGCTGGATCAGACCAGTGACCCATTTAGTCCAGCATCCTGTCTTGTACAGTGGCCAGCTAGTTACTCCGGAGGGCCGAGGACAGGGCATTAAGGTCTTCCCCTGATCCAAAACACTGACGGCAGCCCTATTTCTACATTTTAAAAACTAGTATTATGCAGGATTGTACTCACACTGTGTAATGAGTGGAAGTTGCCCAGCATCAGTGCCTCAAAAGTAGTATCTTTTGTAGCTGTAACTTGTGTGTTGAGATACGATTGTATGGGGCATCTCCCTAAGGGTTTCCAAAGCTAGGTGTAAGTTGTCTAAAGGGGTTCTTAGTTGGGAATTTTTAAACATGTTGTATACTATTGAGTACATTAATAAAACCAAGAAAAGCAAAATGTGTGTAAATTACTTCTAGGTACTACGTGTTTAGTGACAGAACTATTAGCTCAATAAGTTTTTTCCCATCCATCCACCTTAGGAATGTTTCCATTGCCAGTAATAGCAAACATTCAGGAACAGATGGACAGCATAGGGAATTTTGCTTTTTAAAAATAGTCTACAGAAGCACATAAAGATGAGTCAAGTTATTTCTCCTTCCTCACCTGTGATGGGAGGCTGAAATTTTAGCAGCTCACCACCACCACTGAAGGACAGTAAAAATTAGTACGGTTAGGTTTGCAGCCCCCTTAGCATCAAATGAATACCTTGATTGGGGGCGGGGGGGGGGGTGTCTTCCACTAAAACTGTGGGGTTTCGTGCGATTTTCACTGAGATGGCTTCTGCAAACATAGCCACTGTTTAATAGAAACCCACTTGAAAAACATAATTGGAATTTAATAAATGTTGCCCTTCTAGAAATATCAGGATGCAGCTTTACCCAATTTTTCTGTTTGTGGTATACTAACCTGTCTTACTGAAGACTTACAGGCAGGTTTATGCAAAAGGGAGTTCTCTTGCTTAAAGGGGATTGTCCACCCAAGTTCTGAAGACTGGTTTATATTTAATGTGTATTTCAGGTTGCTGAGGGGGGAAAGCTGCTGAGACGGTATGGTCATCCTTTTACCTAAAAAGGGTGAGTCACCGTTCACTACTGGCATTATTGGACTCAAACTTTGTTCTTTTGCTTCAGATCAACACGGCCACCCACCTGAAACTTCTTTATTTATGTTTATTACAAGTAGTTAATTCACTATTGAAGCTTTTTCGATACTTAAATTTTTTTGTAAAAAGTAAACCTGGTAATTTTGTTAGGCAGCAGGAAACAAAAATCGGAGCGGGGGGGGGTGTCGTTCCGCCATATATTAAAACTACATATCCCAGCATGCAGCTCGGCTAGTAAGTTTTAAAATATGGCGGAACAAGAGCCTAGCCTCTCTACCCAGGTTGAACTACAAACCCCATCACGGAATGATCCCTTTGGCCTATAAAGGAGTTAGCGCGGTCCCGTCCTGTTGCCTCTTGGGAGTTGTCGTTCCTTCCGAGGCGGCCGTCGGCTCGAAGGGCCCGTCCCCTCTCTTTTTGCCCCGGGGTCGCCGTCATCTTCCCTCGCGGCCTGCCGGTTGCCCGGCGACGCACTTCCTCTACCCGCCCTAAGATGGCGGCTGAGGTGGATTTCGGCGACCGCGAGCTCTTCGAGCAGCTGGACGCCGACGAGCCCGCGGCGACGCCCGGCCCGGCCGCGCAGCCGCTCCACATCCGCTTCGACGAGGAGACCGAGGAGCTGCGCGAGCGGCTGCGGGAGTGCCAGGAGACCGTGAAGGAGCTGCAGGCCGAGAATATCCTGCCGGGCCGGGCCTGCCTGGGCCTACCCGGGGCCGGGCCTCGTTCGCCGGGGGGTGCGGGGTGGGGAGCGGGTGGCGCGCCCCGTGGGGCCCCTCCCGCCGCGCTCTCCCGCCTGCAGTCCCGCTTCTCGGCCTCGGCTGGCCGAGGGAGACGGTGGCGCCTTCCGCACGCCTCCTCCAGCCTTTCCCCGCCCGAGTTCCCTCCCGTCACTCTCCCCCGTTCATTTCGTGACTGACTGGCTCTGTTTCTATCCCCGCCTGTTGAGCCCCGGGGTGTTTGTCTGCTGGGGGTGTGTGAGTGTGTGTGGCCTCACTGAGTGGTGGAAGTGTTTGTGGCACGTGTGTTTTATTCCTGCGGTAAACTAGCAGTTCGAAAGCAAGAAATTGCAAGCAGATAAATAGGTACCACTTCGGTGGAAAGGTAACAGCGTTCCGTGCGCCTTGGCGTCTAGTCATGCCGGCCACATGGCCACGGAAACGTCTTCGGACAGCGCTGGCTCTTCGGCTTGGAAACGGAGATGAGCACCGCGACCCTAGAGTCGGACTCGACTGGCTTTCGAGCAAGGGAACCTTTACCTTTTTTAAACTTGTGGATTTGTGTGGCAGGGGGACTTGCTGGGTCCTTCATAGGCACGCCTCGTCGGATGATTTTTATAGGGGTCTGTATTAGGTCCTGATCCGTGCTCCCTCTGAGATGTGGGGTCCTGTGAGCAGAAATCCTACTTTGTGAGCTCCTGGCATTAAAGTTGTGAGGGAGCGATTTGGCCGCTGCACAGATTAGTTTGCTTTGGAGCCCTCCTTCCTGGGCGAAGACAAAAATGTGTGAGCCGGTGGCTAAAAGACTGAGCTAGCTCACACTGACTCAGCTTAGAGGGAACGCTGCTGAGGAGTCTTGTGAGCAAAACTTCTACTTTGCAAGCTACCGGCATCAAAGTTGTGAGGGAGCGATTTGGCTGGTGCACAAATTAGTTTGCTCTGGAGCCCTCCTTCCTGGGCGAAGACAAAAATGTGAGCCAGAAGCTAAAAGCTGTGAGCTAGCTCACACTAACTCAGCTTAGAGGGAACACTGCTGTGGAGTCTTGTGAGCAAAAATTCTACTTTGTGAGCTACCGGCATCAAAGTTGTGAGGGAGCGATTTGGCTGCTGCACAAATTAGATTGCTCTGGAGCCATCCTTCCTGGGCAAAGACAAAAATGCGTGAGCCAGAGGCTAAAAAACTGAGCTAGCTCACACTGACTCAGCTTAGAGGGAACACTGGTCCTGATATGTCGAAAGACGGACAAAGAGAACAGAGTTTGGGACCACTGTCACCTTTAAGCCCAACAAAGTTTCATTTGGGGTATATACTTTCGTGTGCATGCACAGTTCTTCAGATAAGTGTGCATGCACACATGAACGCTTATACCCAGAATAAAACTTTGTTGGTCTTAAAGGTGCCACTGGACTCAAACTTTCTGTTCCTTCAGACCAACACTGTGACCCACCTGAATCTATCAACAGATATTTTTTTCTAGTGAGAACCCCATATGTTCATCTGAGGAAGGATGTAGTCCTCAGAAATTTGTAATGGAATCAAAATCTTGTTAAGTCTTCAAAGTGACACAGGTTTTTGCTGTGCAGGCAAACAAGACTGTTAAAATGTTTCTCATTGTGAGGGAATTGCTGGCTTTGTTCATTCTAGAAGGAGGTGCAGCATTCATCTCTTGCCGTGGAAACAAGCAAGAACCTGGTGGCACCTTGAAAACTGTTTTTCTTGCCTTACTCCAGCATATATGCTTGTGGACTAGAGCTGCTTCAGAGGATATAACATGCTCTGGTCTGTAGAATGACCTTGGGCAAGCCGTAGTTCTGATAAGAGCTGTTCTTGAAAAAGAGCAGTTTCTGTCAAGAGCTCTCTCAGCCCCACCTACCTCACAGGGTGTCTGTTGTGGGGAGGGGAAGGGAAAGGAGTCTGTAAGACGCTCTGAGACACCTTTGGGTAGTGAAGGGTGGGGTATAAATCCAATCTCTTCTTCTTCTTCTTCTAGCCTACCTGACAGAGTTGTTGCAGTAATAAAGTGGAGAAGGGGGGCCATTTGCACCCCACTGGACTCCTTGAAGGAAGAATGGGATTAAAAAAGACAAATGTATGCTTATGAGCAGTGTTCCCTCTAAGCCGGCTCACACATTTTTGTCTTAGCTCAGGAAGGGTGGCACCATGAGCTCCCTTAGGAAAGCTGTATTCTTCTAGCAGCCTTTCCTGATCAGTAGAATGTGGATAGTAAGGTTGGCCTACTTTACAGGACTGTTGTAAGGATTGTAAGCCAGATAATACGTTCATGAAGCATTCTGAACCCCATCATGGCACACCCACTAGTACAGGGAGAGTCACATTGGTTGAATTTAGATCTCTTCTGTAGCTATTGAATTGAAAGATAAAGAAGATCACACCCAAAAACTACCTAGTAAAGAGGAATCGTGTTCTTCCGACAGCAAGGTTGCAAGCTAACTTTTATTTAAAACTTTATCTGATGCTCACCAAGGTTGTCAGTTGTCTTAGAGTTCTAGAATTGTGTAACCTTAAGAGTTTGAGAAGACACCTATTTCATCTTGCCTTCTTACAGTCCTTCTCTCAAGCACTCTTCCCTCATTTACAAGCATTTAATATTCCTTAATGAGCCGTGGTCATATAAATTAGGTGGCCAGAAGAATGGTGAAAAAAAATATTTTTTACTTTTCTGCTCCTTCAGTGCTATATTTATTTTATGTTTACACCTGAAGCTTTGATTCTAGTTATTGCTGGCTGCGAGTACCAGGCAGTTGCTGGGGTGATTATTTCAAACATTTTTTCCCCTCCAGTAAGAGTGTAACTTTAAATTCCTTAACGAATTGTTAACATCGTGAACTCAGAAGGAAACTGAAAATACTGACACGACCAAGGTATATTTAAATTGCTTGGTTTATCAGAGATATTTTGTATGTTAATAGAGACATGATAGCTAGCATGCAAAGAGCAACTTTGGGCATAGCATGACCTGGGGCAGATCACAAATTTGGATGTGTAGCAATAAAAATCTTTATTTAATTACCTCGTGTGTTTTAAATGGTTACAAAACGAGGAGGCATTCCTCAGAGTTGTTAAATGAAAGCGCTGAACATAGCAGAGCGTGCCTGGCTTCTTAGATCCACCGGCGAAGCCTTTTTTGCGGAACCCATGCTGTCAGAGGGTTTTTTGAGCTCCAGATTATGGAACTTTTTTCTCTAGGATGGTCACCACCTCTACAGGCACCTCTAATTTTAAGAATATTTATTTCTGAAGGCTTTTGAGAAAATCTGAGTATAGCTGCGGTCACACACACAAAATAATCCACTCTCCACTTTCAGTGCACTTTCCAATTGGATTTTACTGTGTGAACTGGCAAAATCCAGTTGGGAAGTGCATTGAAAGTTGATTGTTTAGTGTGTGTGACTGCAGCCTATTTTTGTTTCCTTGAGGTTTTACTGTTAGATTTTTTTTTTATTATATTTTTCTATGCTGGTTGTTAGCTGATTCAGTTTTTAAAAGCAGGCAAGAAATCTATAACTACTTATTAAATCCGTCACTGATATTAAACAACAGAGGGGGATTACTATTGTTATTCTTAGTATGTTGTATTGCAAAAATAATTAGCATCGAGGTAAAATAAGATGGCTTCGTTGTACTCCATTACAATGTAGTGGGTGTACTCAACAACATCAAAGGCATTTAGTAAATATTGTTCTTCTACAAATTTAATGTTTTTCTTTTTTAGCGGACTTACAGTGGATGACTCTAAATATGATGGGCCTTTGTTACAGATTTTATTTATGAACAATACTATTTCAAAGTAAGTGTAATTCAGTTTGGCTTTTTCAGAGTTTCTAGTTTGGTGTGCCCTATTAGAACAATGGATTTCAACTAGTATGTCAAGACCCACATCTATTGTACCTACCCCAAGGCAGCTCTCACCAATTGTAGCACTTCCCTTGATTCTGTGTGAGTGTGTAGGCTTTTTTGAGAGGGAGGGAGACTGTGTTTGGAAGAGGAAGGAAAAGAAGAAAGTAAAGAAAGAAATATAGCTAATAAATATATAAAAAGCCTCATGTTGCAGGTTAGTATTCTGGGTCTAAAAAGGAAGAAGCCTTCTGCTGTAGGAATTATTTAAATGAGATGAATTATTTACCGTGGGCCTGATCTCTTGCAGGGTGGGGTGGTTTAAATCAGGTTTCCTGTTGGAATTTTGCTTAATTCCTAAACATAACCATTAAAATGTTAAAATATTACGATTAGATTAAAGTGTTTGCACTGTCTGTGACGTATTTCTTTCCAGGGTTACAACTTTCCTTTCACTTCTGCTCCATCCTTCACCTCTCCTACTTGACCCTAATTTCATGCACACCCAGAAACACACAATCCGACACTTTTGCTCATGGCATTTAATATGTTATTGAGTGTATTAGCTAAGAAGCCTGGAATTTTTCAAAAGCAAAAGCTGGTTGTTGCTAAACAAATATTCTTAATTTGAGAACTGAGGGAATTTTAAAACATTTAAGTAATTAAAGACCATAAAATGGTATACTAAATTATTCTAGATGTGGACTGGGTCCTGCTATCAGTGTAGATTTTGGCACAGACTCCCAGTGACTGTAATGATCTGGTAATCTCTGCCCCCCACCCCTGTTATCAAGCCTGTAATGACAACAGTACTGTGTGTAAGGTGTTGTGCATTATTGATAGTGCTTGCCCTCAAAAGTGATATTTTCTCCATGGTTCTTTATTTAAACAGCAGAGCTGTGTGTTTGATAGAGATCCACTGATTCAGTTACAAAAGAGAATTAAATAGAAGTCTTAAGGTGTTTGCATTCAGACTTAGACATTTTTTCTTTTCAGAAATCAGATTCAAATGCAAAATCTTGCTTTTCATTGGGTTGTATCCACTGTGGTTTCTCAAGTGTGTGGGCATCATTTTAGAGTTTAGTGAGATTCCCCCCCCCCCGAATACAGAATACAGA
>NW_015170277.1:158074-172153 GCF_001447785.1 Gekko japonicus
CCCCCCATCGAACAGAAAGAATTTCTGCAATGCTACCAGCACGCTGGGTAATAGATGCATTCACATCTTTGTAGAGATTATATGTACAAACTCTTCTTTATGATCCACAAGAGAAATCTGCAGAATAAACTCCTCAGTATGATTAATGTAGAAAAGACTTTATCTGAGATGCATATTTTGCCATTTCTTGTGGGGTTTACAAATGAACAGGGCAGCCTTGTTTATTCTCATAATTCTCTTGTCTAGGCAATATCATCAAGAAATAGAGGATTTTATATCTAGTTTAGTTCAGAGATATGAGGAGCAGCAGAGAGCAGAACCTGACAAGACGTACTTCAATGTTAAGCCACAGGTATTTTTATATTCAATATATGTATAAATGTAGTGATTGAAATATAATTTCAGTTTTGTTTTGTAAAGTTGCTGTTAAGTAGACTAATCGCAGTGTACCATGTTGCCTTAAAAAGAATTTTAAAATACATATTTTTTTTCTCTGAATTACTTATATCCTTTGGTATGATTGATCTGTCAGAACTGCCCGTTGCATTTTTGCATCTTGTCATTTAGGGAAACTATACACCCTATTTGGATCAGCTTAAACCATCCAGTATTCCTCTTCATTTTGGTACAACACATTGGAGACTCACTGATTTGGAGCTCCACATGCTCTCCAGTGTGCGCAGAAAGCTCTCATGTACAAAAGGGCCTTTCAAAGGGGAAAAGAGAGGGTTGTCTCCGTGTAGGTGGCTTGGGAGGGAATTAAGGCGTAAGGGGGCAGGCAAGGGAGAATAGACAGAATCCTGCACCTCCCTCTCTGAGAAGTATGGCCTCGAGTTTTGCAAGCTGTGACTTCTTTTTCTTCTTAGCCCTCTAGTTTTGTGCTGGAAGATGACCATAAAGTGACATGCCCAAACCCATCCAAAAAGATGAAGGAAGCTTTTAGTGTAAGTTACTCTTCTATTTTGTGGTGTACGTGTATGAGTCTTAGATCTTCGTGCAGTGGCACTAGAAGATTGACAGAAAGATCTGTAAATAGCCTTGTAATTGTCATTACCCTTAAATACAGCAGTTAGTTCTATCTAACTCTGGGAAGACAGTATCTCATAATAATTGGCTGGGCATAATTCGGGGGGGGGGGGGCATATTTACTAGTCCTTAAACTTGAGATCCATTCTTTATAAGAACACAAGAGAAGCCAATGTTGGATCAGACCAGTGGCCCATCCAGTCCAACACTCTGTCACACAGGGGCCAAAAAGACCAGGTGCCATCAGGAGGTCCAGCAGTAGGGCCAGGACACTAGAAGCCCTCCCCCTGTTGCCCCCCCCCCTGGCACCAAGGATACAGAGCATCCCTTGCCCCAGACCGAGAGTTCCTATCTATACCTTGTGACTAATAGCCACTGATGGACTTTCGCTCCATATGCTTATCTTTTAAAGTACTTTATTATATCAGAATAGAAATTTGTGAAATTTATAAGTACATTTGTGTTAAATGTTGTCTTTCAATCTGATAAAATACTGACACTTTCTGGCTCTTTCTACAGGTTATAGGGAGTGTGTTCTATTTTACCAATTTTTGTCTTGATAAACTGGGGCAGCCCATATTAAATGAAAATCCTCAGCTCACAGACGGATGGGAAATACCCAAGTATCCTATTTAGTTAAATGTTAATTTTTTATGTTAAATACTGCTACTTAATCCCATCAGTGCTAAAACAGGTTGGCACTCAATCTGTACATTTTTGGACATCCTTAAATACACAGCTCTGATGCCATGAATTATGCAGCATGTACAGTTATTATTGAATGATCCACCCACCAGAAGCAGTAGAATTCATGCTCTACTTTAAAATGCTGCTTGATGTTGCATTTTGGGGGGAAAGGAGGGCAAGGCAGGCAACATGACATATGTCAGATGAACCTTCACTAGAAAGAGACGGCATGTTTTAAAGACTGGCAGAGCTGGGGGTTTTCCCAAGCAGAATCTCGCCATCTTGTTAACATTGGTTTTGAGCTTATAGTATGCATTAATTTTTGGGCTAATGTTACAAATATGTGAAAAGAAGTTCCATTCTGCTTCATACAATGGCAATTCCTTATTGAACTCTTTAAGATACCAGCAAGTTTTCACGCAGATTCTTTCTCTAGATGGACAAGAGATACAAGTGAAGCCTAAAAGGTTTGTATTGCTCTTGAATCTGAATGGTATTGTGGTTAGTATATGACTTATAGGAGAATGTGGCCAGGTTCCTAAGAATCATGCAATTTAGCTCTATGTGTGTGGAGATTTGGGATTGTGGTTGTGCATGCGTCTTTCCTCTTTTTAAATGGAGGGATGTTTGTAAAATACTTTGTGATAGGGCATGGTTTTATTGGGAGGGGGTGAGAGAGGTATGTTCTGACAGGAAAACCCCCCTCAAAGTCCGAGTGGACACTTGGAAGCTGTTGGGCTTGGTTCACCTGAAGTAGCTTTTTATGTTGCTGTCTTAGTCTCTCTCATCTAATTCGACCTCTCACAAAAATAAGTTTGTTAGCCAGAAATGCCAGCAAAAAATATTGCCAGGGGAATAATTTTCTGAATGTGCAAAAGGAATGAAGTATATGAATGCTTGAGAAGGATACTGTAGGTTGAACCAGTAGCTTAATTTAATAAAGTGGATTAAAACAAAATCCTCAAATGCTATGATTTGGTGGGATGGGGAATGATGTGTGGATGACGTCTTCAAATAGAAGTTAAGGCTTAATTATAAGCTACTTCAAGCAGGACTCTGAAGATGTGACATAGAGATATCCTAAATAAATAAAGAAGAAGAGAGAAGAGATTGGATTTATACCCCGCCTTTCACTCAGAGTCTCAGAGCGGCTTACAAACCCCTTTCCCTTCCCCTCCCCACAACAGACACCCTGTGAGGTAGGCAGGGCTGAGAGAGCTCTGACAGAAACTGCTCTTTTTCAAGAACAGCTCTGACAGAACTGCAGCTTGCCCGAGGTCACACCAGCAGCTGCAAGTGGAGGCGTGGGGCATCAAACCTGGTTCTCCCAGATTAGAGTCTGTGCACTTAACCACTACACCAAATAAATAAAATGCTTCTCAGATATTTTGGAAAAATAAACCATTGGTGTTATCAAAGCTTGACAATGATTTCTTAGTTGAGAAATGTCTGCTTTTCTTTTATGGATAGTTCCTATGCTGTTTATGTCTAATGGCTTCTTTTCAGTGGTTTTCTAAAAAATATTGTGATGTTTTAATTGCCAGCTGCCTTGAGCAGGAGTCTGAAGAGGACAGTTTGGAATTATCCTAAATAAATAAGTAGTTAAGGTGGAGGGGGAAACATCTTTCTTTTCCAGTTCTCGTTGGGAATCCTGTTTATATATGGTGGTTTGTTTATAGCATCACACAAAAAAAGTATGTTATACATGCAACCATATCTTTCCACGTGGTGGTTTTTATCATATCTCTTATCCCACATTGTTCGAATTTTGTGAGCATAGTCTGAGGTACAGCATTAAGTCATTGGTGTTTGCTGTTGAACATAAATTTTTAAAGGCGTCCTTTTGTTGCCTACATCCAGGCCTCAGACTCACGTCTGCCATGCTGGTGTGAAGTCGTTGCAATACAAATGACAGCATAGTTGTTGGTATACTTCCAATACAAGCCTGTGTGGAGTTACTCCAATGAAAGCCCATTGGTTTTAATAGGCTTAGTCTGGAGGAACTCTGCATAGGGCTGCACTGTTAATCTTGAGCCTTCTTATACTAGATCATGTTTTGCTGTTGGCTTGAGCTAGCAGGTACTGTGGAATGAGTTTGTTTTTTAAAGGACAGTGAACCTCTGTGCAGTAATTACACATTTGACAGGCTAACATTAGCGTTGCCATCTAAATTTGTTACTACTCTTATAACCAGGCCAAAACCTCACTGCTTCAACTGTGGATGTGAAGACCATCAAATGAAAGATTGTCCGCAGGTAAAATATATTCCACACTCTTGTCACAAGAGTTGTTTGTCTCTACTAAAACATGCTGATAAGTAGTTACAGCTAAATATGGGTAAATCTGGAAGCACTGGCTTAAAAAAATTATTCAACATAGAGAACAGGAAAATTAGAGGGCTGCGCCAGTCACCAAGATGAAAAAGAGCAAGCCCAAACGCCAATGGTGCAGTGGAAAAGTGAAAAATTATTATATGAATACTAAGAAATCCTCCACATGTTTCTCATGTATGCACTTAATCAGGGGATCTGAAACATGATATAGAAGGAACATTAATAAGATCATACTAAAACAGTCAAAATACAGAATATTAAAAACACATTTAGAAGAAGCATAGATGAATGAGCGCAAGTGATAATATAGGTTTAAGTTAGGACCTGGCTCTTCTGCAGTTAGCATACTTCATACATTTGTTTCTCTGTGCATTCAACCGCCTGGAGATAAAGGTATTTAGAGATCAGTTCTATTTTCTTTCCAAATCCATTGGTCCATGTATTATGTGACACTGTATGCGTGGGACATCTGACCTCAACTATGTTTTATTGGACAGAGTTCTATATTGCTTTGCTTTTGTTTTATTGCTTTGTTTTACTGTCTGGAATTTGGTCGTATTTATAGTTACTGGGACTTTTCAGTCTATGTAACATTCTCACTGGTGCTCATTTGTATATGTTCCTTCTAGTTACCTGTTTGAATATTCTGGAATTTGTAAGGAGGCATTGTATTTAACTATAATCACTGATGAACAAAGCTTGCAAGTATAAACCAGCTGTATTTCTCTTTGTAACTTACTGCTCTGTAAGCTGTGCAAACTGCAGTAAGTCACCCCATGGTTGCTGCCGGGCTTGACCCCAATGAATCCTCCCTCAAAGACCTAAGAAGCTCTGGAAAGGGCCCTATAGCGACAAGTCAATCAGGAATAACTGTGCATGCCACAGGTCAGTCCAAATAAATTGTGCATATGACTTGGAAGTTGGTATTTTATTCATTTCCCCCCCCCTCAACTATCTTTCAGCCACGAAATGCTGCCCGTATAAATGAAAAAAGAAAAGAGTTCATGGAGGCTTATGGGGAAGCAAGCAACCAAAACTTCCAGCAGCGATACCATGCTGAAGAAATTGAAGAAAGGTTTGGAAGGTTCAGACCGGGAATAATTAGGTAACATTTCTCCTGCTGACTAAACACACTGTCATCCATAGCCTAGTACTGACTCATTCATTAGCAAGATTAAGCAGTTATTCTGCAAACATAAATTAAATAAATTCAGTACCAAGAGAGTTTATGCTGTGAGCACTAATTCCCAAGGACAGCCTAAGGATGGGAGGCCGATTTTGAGCCCATCTACACACACCTCTCCACCAAATTAGAAAGCTACTCAAATTGGGCACAGTCCTCCGGCATTCGTTATAATTCCAGTGTGGCCTTCAGTCATGACCATGTTATTCCCAGTGTACAAAGTGGATGGACTTTTCTGTGTGTTTCCTGAAATGCTAGCAGTTCAAGACACAATTCTCAATAGTGGTGTTAAGCGTCTCCATGTTTCTTACAGGATTTTTTTCCCCCTTACTGTAGTGAGGAGCTTCAGGATGCGCTTGGTGTCACAGAGAAGACTCTTCCTCCCTTCATCTATCGGATGCGGCAGCTGGGTTATCCCCCAGGTTGGCTCAGAGAGGCTGAAAACGAAAAATCTGGCCTAACTCTCTACGACGGTCAAGGTGAAATGAGTGGTGAGATGTGATTGAGTTTACTTAACACATTGTTTTCCAGAGTTAGAACAAGTTTCCAGAGCCCTTGTGTGTGTGGGGGGGGGGGGTTATGTAGAGCATGACTCTGAAAGTTGCAATAATGAGAATAACTAAACTTCCACTATTAGGTAGACCTGTTCTAATCAAAAGGTACAAAAAAATCTGGACACACACGACCCAATCAGTTAAACAAGTATAAAGCCAAAAGTTATGCATTCTGTAAGTTCTGTAGCTTTCTTTCTTTTGTAAGTTTTTCATGTTTAATATCTAAACTGAGAATGGGAAATGATGAGTTTTTGAAGAGTCACAATGAAATGTGAAGGAAAGTGTCAGTATTTGTGGGAATAGATTGGGGGGTGATGACTGCTGACCATAGTGCTTTACTGTATGCGCTTTGATCAATCTCTCTTTCCTATGTTTGAAGTTGTCAGCTTTCGCTCTGTTTCACATCCAGGAAGTTCTTTGGTTAATTGCTACCTACCCATCATGAACTGTTTCTTGGGTATCTGTGCCTGGTATTAAGTAGACCTTTTCTTCATGGGCATATGGAAATGGTCCATTCTTCCTTGATTACTCTGTTCTTTATATTCAAAGGGTTAAGAATATAAGAACATAAGAGACGCCAATGTTGGATCAGGCCAAAGGCCCATCCAGTCCAACACTCTGTGTCACACAGTGGCCAGAAATACCAGGTGCCATCAGGAGGTCCACCAGTGGGGCCAGAACATTAGAAGCTCTCCCACTGTTGGCCCCCCCAAGCACCAAGAAGACAGAGCATCACTTGCCCCAGAGTCCCTATCTATACCTTGTGGCTAATAGCCACTGATGGACCTCTGCTCCATATGCTTATCTAATTCCCTTTTGAAGCCGTCCATGCTTGTAGCCGCCACCACCTCCTGTAGCAGTGAATTCCATGTGTTAATCACTCTTTGGGTGAAGAAATACTTCCTTTTATCCGTTCTAACCCGACCGCTCAGCAATTTCATTGAGTGCCCACGAGTTCTCGTATTGTGAGAAAGGGAGAAAAGTACCTCTTTCTCGACCTGCTCTTTCCCATGCATAATCTTATAAACCTCAATCATGTCTCCCCTCAGTCGTCGTTTTCCCAAGCTAAAGAGCCCTAAGCGCATTAGCCTTTCCTCATAGGGAAAGTGTTCCAACCCTTTTATCATTCGAGTTGCCCTTTTCTGCACTTTTTCCAAAGCTATAATATCCTTTTCAAGGTGTGGTGACCAGAACTGCACACAGTATTCCAAATGAGGTCGCACCATTGATTTATATAGGGGCATTATGATATTGGCTGATCTGTTTTCAATACCCTTCCCCAGCATAGCATTGGCCTTCTTTATTGCAGTCACACACTGTCTCGACATTTTCAGTGAGTTATCTACTACAACTCCAAGATCTCTCTCTTGATCAGTCTCTGCCAGTTCAGACCCCATCAACGTGTATTTATATTTAGGATTTTTGGCTCCAATGTGCATCACCTTGCACTTGGCCACATTGAACCCCATTTGCCATGTTGACGCCCACTCGCCCATCCTTGACAGATCCCTTTGGAGTGCCTCACAATCCTCACTGGTTTTCACCACCCTGAACAACTTCGTATCATCCGCAAATTTAGCCACTTCACTGCTTACTCCCAACTCCAGCTTCAGAATCCATGCACATATTAGCACTTCTGTTGATGTGATTCAGCAGTACAAAAAGCTGTATGCACCAAATACTTTTTGCATCAGCAATATTGGTAATTGTTTGTTCCAGCATCTCCTGGTGGTGAAACTGTGGTGGAAGAATGCCTCCAACAGAATCGGCATGTCAGTTACGATGTCTCCAAGTTGGTAAACTATCCAGGTTTTAATATATGCGCACCAAGTGGAGTCACAGATGTAAGTACCAAAGAGATGTGCAATTGTGGTATTGTCCAGAATTCAAAGAAGCGTCTAACTAGTTCTTTACACCCAAGTGTGCTTTGCAGCTGCAGTTTTCTTAGCCTTGTGTTCCACACTTGCGCAGCTGAGGGGACTTTCAAAATCAATTTGATAATAGCATGGTCTTCAGAGAAGGGGAAGATTGCAGTGGGCACACACCATACTGTTGATGTTTCTGAATTCTTTGGACCATAGAAACATAGAACTGGAAGGGACTTCAGGGGCCATCTGTTCCAATTCCCCTGCACAATGCAGGAAATTCACAACTAACCCCCCCGCCGCCCCTCACAGACCCCTGCTGTATGCCCAGAAGAAAGAAAAAAACTTCTAGAATCCCTGGGCCATTCTGGCCTGGAGGAAAATTCCTTCCTGACCCCAGAATTGCAATCGGCATTACTCTGGGCACGTGAGAAAGGGCCGCGAGAGCTGAGCATTGCCTCATTCCTACCTGCCTTCCCTCTCATGATCTGCCTAAATGCATAGTGAGTCATAGAATCAGCATTGTTGTCCGGTGGCCCTTGAGGCTCTTCTTTATAACCTCCAAAGAGGGAGAGCGCACCTGGGGAGATCCCAGCCCCTTGTTAGCTACAGATTTAGTGTTTTGTTCTGTTTTTCTAGCTATGCTGATGAGAATAGCACATTTGAGGATCATGTTTTCATTTAGCCCATGTTTCTTAAATGTTAATAAACTTGTGCATTTTGCTAGACTTACAACTTTTGCTAGTAGAGAAGATTGGTGTTCATTTTAAATACAGGTTTATTCTAATATGTATAAGAGGTCTCCCTCTTGCATATATGTATAGTTTTGGACAGGGGTCATTTCGTAGAAAAAGAGCTAGGGGATCTCATTAGCATAACTCATTAGCATATGCCACACCCCCTGACATCAGGGGCCCGGCGGTGGACCTGCAAGGCCAGCAGGAGTGCGAGGAAGCCCCGCCAAGGCCCTCCCTGGCCCCAGGCAGGCAGGGGTGGGGAGAGGCGGGGAGGAAGCAACTTACCCTCCCTCTTCTCCTGCCTCCTCCTGGCTGAATGAGGGCTGGAAGCGGGGCGGCCGGAAGCAGGGGGCGGGGCTTCGTCATGTGCCCCGCCCCCCTGCACCTCACCCGGGGGAACTGCGTTCCCCCGTGTTCCCCCCCCGAAATGACCTCTGGTTTTGGAGGTAGTGCATTGCCCAGTCAGTGTGCTATGTACTTGTAAGAAACTTGACAATGAAGTCTGTCAGGTTGCCATATATGCCAAAGATGACATTGTGGTGCAGTCAACAGAGGTTTTCTTTCTGTGCACCCTTCATGAATTTGGATAAAGCTTGTCTGGGGCTCCCAAGCTAATAGTGGAACCAGCTAGAAAAGCACCCAAGGAATCTAAGTGGCAGAAGATCTTATAGTGACTTTTCGTTTCCCCCCCCCCCCCTTCTGCACACTATTTTCTGGATTTCCTTTAGTTATAGTTTATACTTCAGCTTTTGGTGTTACTGAATATGTATAACGAAGCTTTGTGATAATACATCAAACAATTAAGCCCTGCCCAGGCAAGCCTGATCTTGTCAGATCTCGGAAGCTATGCAGGGCCAGCCCTGGCTAGTATTTGGAAGGGTGACCTCCAGTGAATACCGGGGCATTACGCAGAGGCAGGCAATGGCCAGCCACCTCTGAAACGTCTCTTGCCTTCAAGCTCCACTAGGGGTCGCCACAAGTCAGTTTGACTTGATGGCAAAATAATAATAATAATATATTTTTTAAAAAAACAAGATAGCCTAGCTTGTTTAATAGTTCCGTTTCCTAATACTAGCCCTTCATTTCTTCTTGCTGCAGGAATGGCGGATGTTTGGCTCTGTACCCATGCAACCATCTCAGCAGAAAGATATCTTTGCCCACTATCTTTCTACCTATCGCTCGGTGAATACATTTAAATGTGCCATTAAAACTTGCTCATGCTGATGTTTCCAGTTAATAGAAGTCTTCTCTCTTCTCCCTCCCTCTCCCCACTGAAATTCTGTTGTCTGAGTCCAGAATGCATAGATCTGCAGGGGATATGTGAAGTTCTGGTAAATGGATGCATTCTGCCAAAGCCTGTGTATCCATTCTTACTTAGTCTAAAGTTTTATCCTCCGTTGAGTGGCAGAAAGTATCCTGGGGAGTAGCTTATCCCTCCCACTTGCCCCAAACAGGTAAGGCTAGTCATAGTAGGTTGCAAAATATCTGCTGCTGTTGGAAGGAACCTCCTTCCAGTTCCTGTCCTCCCTGCTTTAGAGGAATATGGGCAAGTTAGAAACCTGGGCAGGTAATAGTATGTCAATCGCACATGCATTTTGTTTTCATCCATCTTGCCACCAAAATCTAATTGGAATAAAAAGTTCTTGCGCTGCTTCCAAAAAACACATCATTAAGGGAAAACAATTTCCAGTGTTCAAGCGCATCCTCCACGAATGTCACTGTGCATGCTTTTCAGGTCCTCATTTAATGCATAGATGGTAAGCTTAAGAAGGTGTTCCCGTATTGGTCTTAAAGATTATAGAACTTCATAGATGGTCTAGTTGCCTTAAGCAGGTATGTTGTGGTTATGTTGTATGTTGTAGAACCAGATTGGTGTAGTGGTTAAGAGCAGCAGGACTCTAATCTGGAGAACCGGGTTTGATTCCCCACTCCTCCACATGAAGCCAGCTGGGTGACCTTGGGTCAGTCACCGCTCTTTCAGCCCCACCTTCCTCACAAGGGTGTCTGTTGTGAGGAGAGCAATGCTCCCTCTAAGCTGTGGAGCCTTGTGAGCAAAAATTCTATTTTGTGAGCTACTGGCGTCAAAGTTGTGAGCAAGTGATTTGGCGACTGCATAAATTACTTTGCTCTGGAGCCATCCTTCCTGAGCTGAGGCAAAAATCTGTGAGCTGGAAGCTTAAAAACTGTGAGCTGGCTCATACCGACTCAGCTTAGAGGGAGCACTGGAGGAGAGGAAGGGGAAAGTGGTTGTAAGCCACTCCAAGACTCCTTCAGATATACGGGTGGGGTATAAAACCAACTCTTCTTCTTTCCTCCGTCCTATAATACCAGCCCAACTACATTGTTTTGGCTTGTTAGGAATTGTTGCTGTTGAATTCAAATTTGTTGTAGTCCACTTACTGATTGGTTGCATTTTTGTAATCTGCCTTGTCCCAGTGAGAAAGGGAGTCTACAAATAATGCTAGTCAGGGGTCATTTCGTAGAAAAAGAGGTGCAGGAGCTTATTAGCATAACTCATTTGCATATGCCACACCCTCTGACATCACCAAAAGTGTGCCAGAAGGCAACACCCACCGCTCAGGCTCCACTGGACTGTTTTGGATTGCTAGCTATGGGGGGGGGGGGGGAGGTGCAGATCTGTCCTCGCAGAGGAGGGAGAGCTTGTACCTAAATAAATCTTGGTCTTAAAGGTGCCACTGGACTGTTTTGGACCGGGGGGGGGGCTCTGCAAATTACCTGGCTGCTTCTTGCTCTGACTGGGGGCTGCTGGGAGCAGGGGGTGGGGCTTGCTGCATGTGCCCGCCCCCTGGGCTCTTTACTGCCGGAGCTCCGCTCCTGTGCGCTCCTGCAGGAAATGACCCCTGATGCTAGTGAAGGCAGGTATGCTGAACAGCAGCCATTGAGGGCTTTCTAGAGCTCCCGCCAGCAACCCAGCGCCTCCAGCTGAGCAGGGAAGAGAAAAGCGGCACAGTGTAATGGCCTCACTCTCCCTCCACCTGAGAGGTCTAGATTCAGTTGCAGATTTTGTTTAATTGCTGTTACATGTATGTGTCTTGTTTTTAAATCGATTTCAATGTCTTTTGACCTCTTCACCACCACCTTGAAGGCCCTAATTGGGCAGAAGAGTGGGATGCAGATATCTCCTGCTCCTTGACCTAAAGAGTTCAGGTTGTGAGAGTGACTGGTCCATAGGTACTCAGTGAGCTCCTTGGCCGTGTGGAGACATGATGTGCTCCCTAAATATGTTTAAAATTTTAATTTTACTTTATGTAAAGTGTGTAATGTACGACTGCATTCTAAAGTGAGCTTGTCGGTCATCCCGATACCTTTGCTGTCATTGGCCAAAAATGCTGAAAGGTGGGAATGAATGCAAGTTGCATGTAAGTTTCAGGACTAGATCAAATGAAAACTGATCAGGGGGTGTCTAGATTATTGCTAAGGGGACCGGGTCACCACGGCCTCGTTTCCCTATGGCTACAACCCATGAGGAACGTATACGGCCTTGTTCGCGCTGCAGTTCTGAATATACTGCTTTCTGATCCTTCCTTAGGCAAGTCCGAAGTCCAGCCATAAAAGGCCTTCACCTCACCAGGGCACTCATAATCCAAAAAAGCAGAAGAGAAACAATACTGAAGTCTCACCAGCTGATATGGAGATAGATTCTGGTATGTCCTCACACTTTTCCAAAATCTGGTACAAATATGGAACTTAGAACAAAAAAGTTTTAAAAGCTCACCTTGCCACCAGATCTTTAAAAAAATCATTCAGTTTTTTTTCATGAGCCGTCGCTTAATCCCACCTGTTGAAAACCAACTCAAACATTGAAGAAGAGCAGAGCTAAATAGGAATGAACTGAAACGGAAGCTGGGCTGAAGTCCCTGTCTTGAATGGGCTTCTGTATTCCCTTGAGAATCTGTTTCATAGTTTGGAGGAGCTCCAAGGTCCAGCTTTGCTAATGAATGAACAAATTAATTATTTATTGGGGTAAAAGGCCAGCACAAGAATACATGCTGTGCCAGAAATGCTTGCATTTAAAAAGTTACATGGATGAAATGAAAATAGCAAATGTAAATCAACACAGGGCTACAGGAGATTCTTGTGACTGCACAGAATCCGGCAACTCTATCCGTAATGCAAGGTTTGTGATTTTACAGACATAAGAACATCAGAGAAGTCAATGTTGGATCAGGCCAATGGCCCATCCAGTCCAACACTCTGTCACACAGTGGCCAAAAATACCAGGTGCCATCAGGGGGTCCAGCCCTCCCACTGTTGCCCCCCCCCCAAGCACCGAGAATACAGAGCATCACTTGCCCCAGAGTTCCTATTTACACCTTGTGGCCACTGATGGACCTCTGCTCCATATGCTTATCTAATTCCCTTTTGAAGCCGTTCATGCTTGTAGCCGTCACCACCTCCTGTGGCAGTGATTTCCATGTGTTCATCACTCTTCGGGTGAAGAAGTACTTCCTTTTATCCGTTCTAACCCGACCGCTCAGCAATTTCATTGAGTGCCCACGAGTTCTTGTATTGTGAGAAAGGGAGAAAAGTACCTCTTTCTCGACCTGCTCTTTCCCATGCATAATCTTGTAAACCTCGATCATGTCACCCCTCAGTCGTCGTTTCTCCAAGCTAAAGAGCCCTAAGCGCTTTAACCTTTCCTCATAGGGAAAGTGTTCCAACCCTTTTATCATTCGAGAGCAGTTTCTGTCAGAGCTCTCTCAGCCCCACAGGGTGTCTGTTGTGGGGAGGGAAAGGGAAAGGAGTTTGTAAATTATTCTGAGACTCCAAGTAAGGACAGGGTATAAATCCAGGCTCCTCCTCCTCTTCTCCTTCTCCCCTCCTCCTCCTCCTCCTTCTCCTTCTTCTTTCATTCTAGTTCCCCTCTTCTGCACTTTTTCCCGATGCTTTAATATCCTTTTTGAGGTGTGGTGACCAGAACTGTACACAGTACTCCAGATGAGGTCGCACCATCAATTTATACAGGGGCATGATGATACTGGCTGATTTGTTTTCAGTTCCCTTCCCAATAATCCCCAGCATAGTGTTGGCCTTTTTTTATTGTCACACTAACCCACAGCTGCGAGTGGTGCTCTTGTGTCCTCGTCAGGTGCTTTGCCGGCTGCATCTGCCGGGAGCCCCGCGCTCGAGGCCCCCATCATCCAGGTTAGACGGCCGTGACCCATTCTGTGACCTTGTCTTTGAAGACAGTCCAGAAACTTCAGTTAATCCAAAATACTGCCGCCTGTTTGCTTTTGAGGACTGGAATAGTGATCCAGAAATTTTCTAAGTACATTTTCAGGAACAAGCAGAAAACAACATGGCTCCTGTTCCCTAAACTCTTCAGCCAGTTTGGTGTAGTGGTTGAGTGCATGGACTCTAATCTGGGAAAACCGGATTTGATTCCCCACTCCTCCACTTGCAGCTGCTGGATGACCTTGGGCAAGCCGTAGTTCTGATAAGAGCTGTTCTTGAAAAAGAGCAGTTTCTGTCAGAGCTCTCTCAGCCCCGCCTACCTCACAGGGTGTCTGTTGTGGGGAAGGGAAGGGAGTTTGTAAGCGGCTCTGAGACTTTGAGTGAAGGGCTGGGTATAAATCCAATCTCTTCTTCTAATCTGGGGAACCGGGTTTGATTCCCCACTCCTCCTCCACATACAGCCAGCTGGGTGACTTTGGGTCGGTCACAGTTCTCTCA